>NC_134485.1:269444955-269664955 GCF_040206685.1 Ascaphus truei | reverse complement strand
CAGGAAGAAGGATTTTGAAAAAAAATGTTTTTTTTTTTTTAAACAAGCATAGAACCGCGTGCGCTGCGCGGCCATGAGGCTGAGTCGCCAGGAGGCCAAATCTTGTTGGCCCTGGCGACCTGGCGACCGTATTTGTCGAGCACTGTATATATATATATATATATATATTGGTAGCTTACAATATAGGGAAAAAATGCCCTTTCCGGTTGGTAAATATATAATGAGGTTCATATTCTAGAGTAGAAAAACCCAGGGAGGTAATAGAAACTGTCTGGTTTTGTGAGCATATTTAGCATATCCTGGGTTATAAGAATGTGTGCTAGACATTTATTTTTCAAAATAGTTCCCTAATAGAGAGCAACAAAATATGTTTGCCAAGTATAGTCTCTTATGACAAAAACTATTGTCCATAATTGCCGTGAAAAAAAAAAAGTTCATATTCGGGTCATGTGAATGCTTAATATTGTACTGAGGAGTTAGCTCAAGTATTTCAGGTAGGACGCTCAACCCAGTGAGGTCCATGGCTGCTCACCTCAGTAGGTGTGAGCTGGGGAGGGGGATATGTGAAATAGTCCAAGATGTTAGGCAGCTTTCTGCCCCGTTTTAGGTCAGAAAGTGCAGGAATGGTTAAAAATGATCCATTTCACAGCTTCACATTAACTCAGACTGCTGGATGGAAAATCCAGACCACAGATTACAATGGGTCTAGTTCTCCCTCACCTGCTTTTCTAATCACTTGCACAGGTATTTAGAGCAGAGAGGTTTGCATTTCACTCTCCTTAGAGCCTGGAGGCTGGGGGTATCGCTGCTCCCCGGAATCCAGTTCGGGGTGGACAGCCCCTCCAAGTATCACAGTACCAGAGGTTTTGCCTGGACACTTGGGACCGTGTTCCCACCACGAACAGATAAGACACAACAAAACAAATGTTTATTGCTGTTGCTAAAAGACTGTGCTGTATCTAGTGACCCTAAATGAGAGGGCATTGTTTTAAGCTGGGGAACCAGGTTAGTTGGCCCAGTTAGTTCGCAGTTAGAGGCTGATTCTGATGTGTAGTTAGTTCCCTGAAAGGGATAGGATTTCTTTATATGATTTGGTTTTTATTTCTTAAAAGTGACACTGTGTGAAATGCTATGACACTGATATAAGTGAACTGCTGAATGAAAATGTCTGAGTGCCTCTAACCTACACATGTTAAAGCTGCAGTACCTTACTTGGATGAAAATAAAGCAGACCGAAGCCTGACTTAAGCAATATAATACTTTGCATGATCCTGTTTGTTGTATAATTAACCCTAGAAGACTGTGTCGGGAAGAACCCAGACAGACGTCAGCACTACAAAAGAGGGGCGTTTGTCACACTATCTAAACATGGCTCCTCCACTGAGTTAGAGCTACAATTTACTTCTCATACTTGCTCTGTTTATTTATTTAGGGTTGTACTTTATGTCTTGTATCTCACGTATGTGTCAATATACTGCTGCGACACACTTTACTCGAGCAAATACCCAGTATGTACCTGGCAGATACCTGGAATGCGCCGCTCCTCACCTCTGACAAGCCCCGTTGCATTTGCCTTCCCAGCCTGGGTTCATGCCTGGCTGATGGGCGGCTGATCTGTTAAATGATAATGATTAGGATTTAATAGGCTGCAATGCTTCGCGTGTCTACCAGATGGCATAAATTCATGAATTGTAATGCAGTATATATATATATATATATATACTGTGCAGTATTGCAGCCAGCGGGAATAAAATGCTTCAATCCCTGCCTGGAAAATAACTCAATGCACTCGGGCAGAAAACAGTCCCAAACCTCAATACACCCGGGTATACCCGAATTCGTGGGACTAGCCGAGCTCGAATAAAGTGTGTCGCCAGTGTAGGTCATTGATAAGCCATATCTCAAGTCCATTATTGCCCTGATTTCTCCTTTGCTCAAATACTAATTCATGTTTATGGCCTGTAAAATAATTAATCTTCAATATGCCCGGAATGCTGTTTCACATCTGACAAACACAGGATATCATCTCAGTTCTTTTCCTACATACATGTTTTATTGTACTTTACGTGCCCGCTGGCTGTTGACTCTGTGTTTTCTCACAAGCTTTTTTTTTTTATAGTGGCTGCTAAATACTTCTCTTTCTATATCTTGCTGGAGTTACATGGATCTTTGTTGTCCCACAAACATTATTCTACTACAAACTTGTCTAAAGAGTGCTTCTTCTTGTGGCAAATACGGTAACTGTACAAATCAATATCTAGAATGTATTTTTATCTTGAATGTACTGCTTTCTTTTATTGTATGTGCAACGCATTTTAAGATGCTCCTCCTACCAACGTCAAATACTGGAAGTTGTAGGGACTTATACTATATTTGCCAAAGTGCCTGTTCAGACCGTTTTCGGCTGAAAATCCCCATAGTTTTTAATAGAATTTTCATTTGAAAACGTCCCGAACGGTGACCTCTGCAGATATAGAATATAGGCCCATACAGGTAGTCCTCGCTATACAACGTTTCACTTTACAACGAATGGCATATCCAACGCTTTACAATGTAACCCTATGGGCTGTATTTCGACGCTCACCGGCACTGATTAACATGGGACTCACTTTACAACGGTTTCACTATCCAACGCTACTTCCAGAACGGATTCCGTTGGATAACCGAAGACTGGCTGTAGTTGTAAGGCTGGAAGTGTAGTTTTAATGCAACAATGAACATTACAATTGCGACACATGAAAGTGCAATATATAAGTATTTCCTTGTGAATATTTGGAAAGACAATACTTTTTCAGTATGTCATATACAGAAGTAGTGCTTTTTTACTTTGCATGTTCTTAACTTAAGCCACTAGATGGTGATAAGGAGTTAATGTTACTAGTAAAATATACATAAAGACAAAGACTAGGGGTCCTGCACTTTTTCTTATACAAAAAAAGAAATATATAAATAAACATATAGAGTAGATTGCTTTACCTGAAAGTATTATAGAAACACTCAAATGTCAGGAAATTACTATGTATCTTCAGTTTTATCACAGACGTTTTCAGGGTAAACTCATAAAGCAGCTTGACAGCAAAAATATGCTTTTGTATTATATTTAATGGTTGTGACGGGAGTGGATAACCAGGCTACACAATAAAGGTTTAAGCCCATCTGGTAACCCCTGAAACGGTCCCTGGCAGCTACATAGGGATTATACAGGTGAAAAATAAAGTTACTGTGAGGATTGGTCTTTGGCTCCGCCCCCGTGATGCGTCCTGTGATGAGATGGGTGACGCACATCGCGCTGCCAGGTTGGGGGACACCGCACACACCGTGTCCAGGCTCCGCCTCTGTGGCACGCCCCGCGACAAGACGAATAACGCACGTCGCACTACCAGGCTGAGGGACACCTCTCGCACCCCACTCAGGCTCCGCCCCATCATGGGTGATGCGCATTGCACGCCAGCTACGTGCAGGCGCCGCACAGCTCTGAGAAGTCTGGCTCTCAATAATTATTCCACACCTGCTCTTCTCCCCGCCCTGCCTATCAGTGGACTGAATATGTCTGAGAGGGCGGTTCTCCTTCATCACCCTACAGCCTTGTACTAATCGGCTATTGGCTACCTGTTCCTTAAATGCTCAGCCAACCCTGCTGCAAATTGGCTGAGCATAAACTTCTGTTCATATGACGAAGTGCTTGCACCAAGCACCCTGCTGCCTTGCTATTGCCTTGTTTAACCCTTGCCTTCCTTGCTCCTGTTTGACTTCGGCTTGTATCTTAACCTCTGCCTTCTCTGATCCCTGACTTTGGCTCGCATTTGGACTTCTACTTTCTCTATCCCTGGACCCCGGCTCCTCTCTATGACTATCCGATTTATCCAATTCTAGACCACGACAAGTACCACGGCCATTCTTACCTCTCCTACCCTGACCCCGCTACACGACCTTCACTCTGCACTCCGGACTTGGTTGCTCGGTTGCAGGTCAGTGGTTACTAACATCTCCACCTCAGCCTCGTGGTCTGGACCTGTTTGTCGTGAGCACCCGTTATCTGTTTTCCTGTTTACATGTTCCGTTTGCCATAGAAACGTGAAACTTCTTGTGTGTGAGTTTTATGTGGGATTTTTGGGTCGACATGCAATTATTTTGTTTGCAGGAGTTCGGGGCCAAAGATACCGATAGTCCCCTAATTCTCCCTGACGTGCAGTCAATATTTGCCAGTACACGAGTGGAATTACACCAGGGGCTGCCCAGCGTCCCCCAGACTCCTTATTTTCGAGCCCAGATCCATCTCCCGCACAGATACAGTATGGGTCTCCCCAAGAGTTATTCTGTAATAAACCATATTTTATTATGAGTTGTGCCTTTACTATAAATGTCTATTCAGCCAGCCCAGGCATTTACAAAGGTGCTGGGAAGTCTGGATAGATATCGTAGTTTAAAGGGGAGACGAGATGTTGAGAAGTGTCGGGGTGCTGAGTGGCCGGAGCAGGATTGACTACTGGGTCCAGAGAACCGAGACCTCCTGCAGGGAGGACCCTCTGGTCTCCCTTGACAGGATTTTTTTCTGGTGGCAGGAGGGGGATAATTAGGCTTTGGATTATAAATTACTGTGGTGATTTATAGCTCAAAGATGAGCTAGTAGATTGCAAGCTCTCAAAACGTAGTGTCAGACACACGTTATACAAAGCAAGGAAGCACACTTTTCAGTGTCACTCAGTTTAGTGCCACAAGATGAAGATGGTTTCCCGATAAGGACAGTATTGGTCCTGGGATCGTGCAGCGGTAGCTGCCAAGTGTGAGACCTTTGGTCTGCAAACGGAGGGCCGCAGCAAGGCTGAGCTGGAAGCAATACTAGATGAACACAAAGATGCCCTTGTCAGTGCTAACTGTCAGGAATCCACTCCTGGCTTTTCTCTTAGCCTTGCAGGGTGCTGTTGTTCTCACTAATTTCCTCTTTGCAACCAACAGCAGCTGTGTGGGCTCACTGCAACCTAGCCTTGTACTCAGTCATTGGGGCAGTGCCCTCACACCCTCCTCCTGGGATTGGCCCGCTGGCCTTTAAATACTGCATTCCCTCACTCCCTCTCTGCCGAGCATAATCCTTCTTGGATGTTACCTGTGTTTTGCCACAAGCCTCCAGGCTTGTTATCTCTCGTTACTAATCTCTGTTGATTATTGTTCCAGTTTGTTGTTCCTGTTTCCTCGTAGCCTGCAGCTACTTCGCTGAGGCCTGTGTTCCTGGTTCCCGGAGGCCTGTGTCGCCTGCCTGGACTTAGCAACCTGCTGCATACACTTCTTGCTGAGGTTGCTGTTTTGACCCCGTGGCCTGCTGCTCTTTCTCCCTTCGCAGAGGCCAGCTTTAACTCCTGTGCTGAAGCACCCCGGAGACCTGCTGTGTGCTATCTCCCTGGAGCCCGCAACCTGCTGCTTCTACCCTTAGCAGAGGTTGCTGTTTGGACCCTGTGGCCTGCTGCTCTTTCTTCCTTCACAGAGGCCAGCTTGAACTCTTGCGCTGAAGCCCTGGATTACCGGTGCTGCCTAGCGGTGTGCCCACTCCGGCCTATCTTCCCTCTCCTAGACCGGCGCCATGGATGCCACTCGCGCAAACCCCGTTCCCGACCTGCAGCGATTACGCTGAAGCAGGAGGACCTGCTTGATTTCCTGTTGCCGACTCCCTGCTTGGACTACGACTACCCGGACATCGCCTATCCCGACTCTGGCTCGTCCAACAACTACGCTGTTCTTGCCAGTCCTGAACCCGGCCTGTTTGACTATGAACCTTGCACTCCAGACCAGTCTGCATGGTCTAAGTTCGGTGATTTCATAACCCAGCCTCAGCCACGCGGTCCGGCCCCGGTTTGTGGTGAGCACAACTGTAACACTAACCTGGTGGGAGCTGTTGCCTATGTGGAGAGCAGAGGAACAGAGCCCGGGGGACCGGTCCAAGTTGCCCCGGTGGCTCAGGGGGTACCGTGGTCTCGGGGAACCTGGCTCGCTCCACTGAGGAAATTGCAGCCATGGTAGCAATCCTGGGGCCAGGAGCTACCATAGCAGAGAAAATACACCTGACCATCGTTCACCTCCGGCATCTTCTGTGCCCAGCGGGAGCAACACTCAGTATTGTCCACCCAAGATAACTCAGAGTTTTGGGGTTTATAGACGGTACCATGGATATTGATGGGTACCTGAGGAGCTTTGAGAAACAGTGCCGGCGGTACTCTCTTCCACCAGCCAAATGGGTAAAGTTCCTGTCCCTACAGCTGAGTGGACGGGCACAGGAGGCATACAAGGCAATCAACTCCGAGGAGGGTGAGAACTATGAGTACGTGAAAGATGTTCTGCAGAGGCGGTATCAGATCAATCCTGAAACCTATCAGGAGCAGTTCAGGTCTGAGGTCAAGACCACCCCGAGACACCCACACAGACTTCATGGCACGGATAATCCACCGGGGTACCCGGTGGGTAGAGGGGTGCAAAGTCAATACCCACAAAGAATTGCTTGACCTCATTAATTTTTTTATTTATAAAATGTTTTACCAGGAAGTAATACATTGAGAGTTACCTCTCGTTTTCAAGTATGTCCTGGGCACAAAGTTAAGATGACAAATAATACATGGTTACAAATACAGTTACATAAGTGAACAGGGTATACATTATATACGAGACATAGCATGCAGAGTTAGAGATAATATATATTATAGACGTATGTAGCAGTTACAGACCAGGTTAAAATGTGAGACAGCTTTGGTTTTGAAAGAACTTAGACTGGTGGAGGCTGGTATTGTCCCAGTTTTGGGGGGCACGGTAAGAGAAGAAGGAGCAGCTGGAAACTTTGCTGAACCTTGGGACCATGAACAGTCTTTTGGAGTCCGATCTCAGGTGATAAGAGCTGTATGTGGTAGGGGTGAGGAGCTTGTTCAGATAGACGGGTAGTTTGCCCAGAAAGTATTTGAAGGCAAGGCAGGAAAGATGAACTTTGCGCCTAGACACAAGTGATGACCAATCTAGTTCTTTGAGCATTTCGCAGTGGTGTGTGTAGTTGCATTGTAGAACAAAGTGGCAATTCTGGAACAATTTTATCAGAGATGACTGCCAGAGGTTGGGGAGTGAGTCATTGACCACAAGCCAGCAACCTGCGAGGAGGTAGCTGCCTTGGCAGATGAGTTTGTGACCACCCATCCCCAGCATAGGAAGCAGGTGGCACCAACGGTGGTAACCCCTGCCAGTCGAGCAGGTAAGCCCGCAGAGGCTTCATCTGCAGTCCCAATGTGGCGGAGGTGTAGCCAAACCTGCATGGTTGCCCATGAAGCACGGTGCTACCAGTGTAACCGGACTGGCATCTGAAGCTCGATTGCCCTGACTTGCACCATATCAGCAACCCCCATCCAAGGCAACACATTCTAGCAACAAAACCAGTCACCTCCGTGGGACTGGCACCAACTGAGGAGCAGCCGTCCAACAGGTCCAGTAGCGGACCCAGGCGGCGGTCTCTAAACCCTCTACAGGCGGCACAGCATTTGAGGCAGACGGGCACCAAGTTGCAGCCTTCGGGCTGCAAGCGAATGATGTCCGAGGAAGCATTTGCACCCAGTGACCATCGGAGATCGCCAGGCAGCCGGCCTGATGGACTCCGGTGCTACAGTTAATCTGGTACGACCTGGACCAGGGATACAGGCCACCATGCTAGACGGGGGACCTCAGACAATCCAGGTCGCCCAGGTGTTTCTCGACTGGGGTGCCGTCGAGGAATGCGGGATGTGGGTGTTTTTGCCAGGGTTGAATACTGAGGTGCTACTGGTAACAACCTGGGACACCTCATCTGCTCTTTTTCAAACGAAGATGTGCCTGTGTTCGCGGTCACAAGGAGCCAAGCGACCTGGCACTTGCCCAGGTGGGGGAGCCTGTTTTACCCCTGCCCACTGAGGAGATCACCATCCCCCTGCATTTAGGACCACCGATTCCCGACTTCCTCGCAGAGACCGACCAGGTAAGTCAGACCGAGTCTGTAAGGAGTCCTGACATCCCTTCCAATGTCCCTGTTTCCCCATCCCCTGACCTAGTGATTGAGGATGAGTGGCCGGAGCCGGGTATATGGTTCAGAGAGGCAGTACGTTGCGATCCCGGCTTAGTGGACATGAGACTCCGGGCATCCGAGTCTGGCTCTGAGAGTGGGTAGGATCGGTATCTCTTTCAACGTGGGCACCTGTAAGGAGAGTGTCGGGTGTCATGGGAGACCAGATTATTTACAGCTTTTTACCAGGATCATACATTGAGCAAAACAAGGTAATTAAATAAATTGTAGTTTATTCACATAAATTTGCTAACACACAATGATTCACAAAATACAGACAACAAGACACACTTACTTTGGGATTGGGGGTCAAAACTAGACTTTCCCAGGTGCAGGGAACTCTTTGGGCGAGTTTTACCCTGACCGGGACTTAGCCCGGAATCCCCTGGAACTCAAATTGGCATACAGTTCCATACGCCACCGCTACGTTCTCTACTGAGAACTTTGTCCCTCCTGACTGCTTGTTACTACAAATTCTCTGGAACTCAAATCGGCATAATATCCCGGCTGCGTCCACTACGATTATTTCTGAGAACTTGGGTACAATATTCAGGACTTAGACTCTAGCAGGCAGGCTTTTCAGGCTTGAAATCGAAGCCGGTTGCTCTGCTTTTTGCGTTGAAGCAACTTTGAAAAGCTCACCCGCGCTCTTACTACCGGAGGACTCCAATCTGATTGGCTCACAGATTATTATAGTATTCTGAGTTTTATTCACAAAACTCAGCAGCCAATCAACGCATGGGAAAATTCCAAAGCAACCAATCAGAGCCAAGCCGGCTAGAAAAGCCGGGTCAGCAGGAAATCTGAAATTGCCAAGGGACATTTGTGTCACGGTTGTGCTCGCCACAAACTCGGGTCGGACCGCGTGGCTGAGGTAGGGTTGTAAAAGCACCGACCTTAAACCTCGCAGGCTGATCCGGATTGCGCAGTTCATAGTCGTACGTAGCAAGATCAGGAGAGGAGAAGACAGCATCGTCGTTGGGCAAGCCAAGGTCAGGACAGGAGACATCAGGGTAAACGTTGTTCAAGCAGGAGTTCGGCAACAGGTAGTCAGGGGGGCCCCGTTTCAGCTTATGAGCGCGGGGTATGACTCTGCGCGTGCGGCGACCATGACCCATGGTACTGGTCTCAGGAGGTGGTAGGCAGACCAGAGTAGCACACCGCCTAGCTGCACGGTTAAACCAGTGCGACGGCGCAAGAGTCCTGAGCGGGCTAGGGAATCCTCTGTCGCAGCGCAGGAACCAGGACACGGCCTCTCTAGATTAGGGAAAGAGTAGGTCCCAGGAACCAGGAAGCTGTAGATACACAGGGAAACCTCCGCTTCAGTGCAGGAATCCAGGAGACTGAAGGACGCAGGGGCGAAACCTCCGCTTCAGTGCAGGAATCCAGGAAGCTGACGGACGCAGGGACGAAACCTCTGCTTCAGCACAGGAGAACAGGAAGCTGAAGGACGCAAGGGAAACCTCCGCTTCAGCACAAGAGAACAAGCAAGAGCTTGTGGCAGAACAGTTGGTGACATTCGGTAAGGGCTATGCTCGGCAAGGAGCATTATGGGGGAAGCAGTACTTAAAGGCCAGCGGGCCAATCCCCAGCGGGGGTGTGAAGGTACTGCTCCAATGAGTGAATGCAAGTCTAGGTTGCAATGATAGGCTGCACAGCTGCAGTAGATACCAGAGGGAGTGTGTATAGCTTTGGTGAGTGAATCCAGGCTACAGCAAACATCAGGAGAGCTGTTCCAGAACTGCACCGGTCTGCAAGGTAAGGCAACCAGTAAACCGCGGAGCGGATTCCTGACAGTATCCCCCCCTTCACGTGAGACCTCCGGGCGAACATGAGCACTCATAGAAATGGAGGGCCGGGAATTGTTGCTGAACCGTCTAGGATTGGGGTTAGAGTCGTGGTCCAGAGACTCGTGGTTAGTCCTTAGTGTACCACCACCCCCGGTGAGAACTGCGGCCAGACAGGGCCATCCATGGATCTTGGGGACATTGAGTTGTTCCTAAAATTCCTTAGGTGGAAAGGACATCCGTAAACGAGCAGTTCTTTGGTGAGTACAGTTCTAGGATATGAGATAGATGGAAGAAACATCCTTGGTACATGGCTCGCCTCGCAAAATGTTTTGGAAATCCAGGGCTGTGAAGAACCAGAGAGTTCCAGAGCAGAAACGGCAGAAGAACCCCCACTGAAAGCCCAGTCTTTAATAAAGGAATCGGAATCTAGGATCAGTGGCCCTGATAGTTGATCGAATACACCAGGAGGAACTTTGTAACCGAAAAAGTCTTGGCTGACCACTGCATGTTGGAATTTGTGAGGGATTTTCCCTATAGAAGTCTCCCAGGTAATGGTTAGTAAGGGTATAGGCTGGTTGGAAGCTTCTCCTGGTAATGGTATGGAAGGTGACAAGGCAAGCAGTAAACCAGGCATAGGGACCGAAATCTTGGGATACGTACAGAGTATTTCCAACTGAGAGGAAATAACAGGGGCAACCGAAAATTCTGAGGGACAAAACCATGGTTTAGCAGGAGCAGAGAAGCAAACAACAGTAGAGCTCTCCAATACTGGGAAATCTTCATTGGAAGATAGTATTGTCAGTGAATCAGGAATAGACCTTGGAATTTTCATATCAGGAGCTTGAGAAAAAGGCAGAGCCAGGGTAGTGGCGGGAGGGAAGCTAACATCAGAAGCTGAAGTCTGTACCTCAGTGACAGAGACCTGAGAATCAACAAGCAGCAAGTATGAACTATGAAAACTCTTAATGACAGGCACCTTAGGAGTACAGGGAGTCTTTTCCGAAACTGCAATGGCCCTAACCCCAGGGGTACCTAACCTGACAAAAACAGGAATGGGTGTGTTTTCTAGTGCAAAATCTCTGATCCCAGGACTCCTAACCGATAGTGAGGGTGTCTGGGTTTGATTAGAGAAAAAATCAGATGTATAGATAAGGGACTTAGAAACAATTCTGAGGTTCTAGATTTGCTGGACATGTGAGAAAAAATACCCTTTAAGACAGGAGCTTTAATTTCTTCCCAGAGTAACCCCATCTTTGCTGGGGGCATATTTAGACACAGTACTGAGGGACTGGGTTTCAGCAAAGGCAGGACAGCTAAATAGCTCAGATTTAAACCCCAAGACTTGTAATATATGCATGATAACCTCAGACAGTACTAAGGGAGTGACTACAGATATGCTGAACCCTGAAGGATTAGCCTGGACAGAGAAATCAGGGGGACCCCCAGCCAGGATAACCATTGTAGGAAGAGATTCAGGATCTGAAGGAGAATCATTACCTCTCAGAGTCTCAGGGCCAGTAAGACACAATTCAGCGAGAGGGGAAACAGTGTGCAGGCTTCTTACTAGTATATATGAAAAAGCGTCACTTTTGAGAGAAAGCCGTGTGTCAGCAAACATTCCTGGGAACACAACATGAACCCCAGGAGAGACATACAGACTACTGTATGCTTTTAATCCTAAGCTTAGAGAGGAGGAGAACACAGACAGTACACAGGGGTTAAACCTAACTGTACTGGTCTCTGAAGTAGGTATTTGGTAAGGATTGTCTGGGAAACCAGAAATGACTGCAGATTCCACAATGTGGGGACTATGCGCTGAAGCAGGGACCACCGCTCTCTGGGCGACAGGCTGGTTCAGTGAAATACTCGGGAGGAGGAACTCTGCGACCAAGCTTAGGGAAAAACCTGACTCCTGAATACATTTTACAGGAACCAGAACTTTAGCTGAAGACTCCGGAGGCGATACTGCGGAAACTTGAGCTGAAGCAGGGGATTTATAGCAAAGAATTTCTAAGGAATCCGTAAGGTTAGGGGAGTCCTTCAATGCAACCTCTGCTGTCTGACTTGTGGACTCACTCTCTGAGGCTAAAACGAAGGCATTAACTTGGAGGCAGCAAGAATTTACAGGGGTTAATTCAGACCATACCTGAGAGTAGAACATAGGGAGACTTCTCTCTGAATTGGGGAAGACAAGGGATTTCTCCTCTGGAGCTAGAGCCGTGACCATGGCTGACAGAGAACAGGGATTTACCAAAGGAAACTCAGAGAGCTGACCCACAGGGGTTAATACAGAATTGACCCTGGGAACAGAACTTAGGGATTCTTTCTCTGACGGGGAAGCCTCACAGGCCTGATTGGCTGGGGTTACAATAGACATATCATTGGAATCAGGGAACCCGGGCAAACAATCAGGGCTAGGGACCGTGGTAGTTACTACATGGGGAGCAATGCTAGTGGGACAGTTTTGTCATTTCCTGGAGAGGGAGGTATGTCCCCAGGTTTAGCGACAGGACTGGCAGCAGAGCAGGACCGCCAAGCGTCAGCGCAGCTGGCAAGGAGGGAATCCTGTTTTCTTATGCAAATGTCTAATGCTATGGAAAGTATACAGAGTATTTTTTGTGAGTGAGTCAACATGAGGAGAGGGTCCTCTGGTACTACGTAAATGTCCAATGATAAGGCCAGGGCATGGAGTGTATTACAGGCGTTGCCCAGTTTCACAGGGTGCACATTATCCCAGGATAAAGGGGAATCAGGGAAGTAAACACTAGCGGCCAGAAGCTGTTTTAAGTCCTTGAGGCAGTAAGCCTTCCTAATGAGATCCTTACGGCATTTTTTTTGCAAAGGGGTTAAACCTTCAAACATAAACGGATCTTCCATCCGAGGTAGTATTTCGCATAGGTACTGGGACTGGTCTGCAGGCCGGGACAGGAGTTCAGACAGAAACTTACCAACCCTCACCACAGGACGGTCCGAGTTTGTGGGGCCGAGCATACTGTCACGGTTGTGCTCGCCACAAACTCGGGTCGGACCGCGTGGCTGAGGTAGGGTTGTAAAAGCACCGACCTTAAACCTCGCAGGCTGATCCGGATTGCGCAGTTCATAGTCGTACGTAGCAAGATCAGGAGAGGAGAAGACAGCATCGTCGTTGGGCAAGCCAAGGTCAGGACAGGAGACATCAGGGTAAACGTTGTTCAAGCAGGAGTTCGGCAACAGGTAGTCAGGGGGGCCCCGTTTCAGCTTATGAGCGCGGGGTATGACTCTGCGCGTGCGGCGACCATGACCCATGGTACTGGTCTCAGGAGGTGGTAGGTAGACCAGAGTAGCACACCGCCTAGCTGCACGGTTAAACCAGTGCGACGGCGCAAGAGTCCTGAGCGGGCTAGGGAATCCTCTGTCGCAGCGCAGGAACCAGGACACGGCCTCTCTAGATTAGGGAAAGAGTAGGCCCCAGGAACCAGGAAGCGGTATATACACAGGGAAACCTCCGCTTCAGTGCAGGAATCCAGGAGACTGAAGGACGCAGGGGCGAAACCTCCGCTTCAGTGCAGGAATCCAGGAAGCTGACGGACGCAGGGACAAAACCTCTGCTTCAGCACAGGAGAACAGGAAGCTGAAGGACGCAAGGGAAACCTCCGCTTCAGCACAAGAGAACAAGCAAGAGCTTGTGGCAGAACAGTTGGTGACATCCGGTAAGGGCTATGCTCGGCAAGGAGCATTGTGGGAAAGCAGTACTTAAAGGCCAGCGGGCCAATCCCCAGCGGGGGTGTGAAGGTACTGCTCCAATGAGTGAATGCAAGTCTAGGTTGCAGTGATAGGCTGCACAGCTGCAGTAGATACCAGAGGGAGTGTGTATAGCTTTGGTGAGTGAATCCAGGCTACAGCAAACATCAGGAGAGCTGTTCCAGAACTGCACCGGTCTGCAAGGTAAGGCAACCAGTAAACCGCGGAGCGGATTCCTGACAATTTGCAAGTTTGCCACCTCTCTCCCTGGCTATCTCAATGCCACTCGCTGGGATATGCTCCACCAGGTCTGGCAGAGCAAGTGGCAGCCCGGACGACTGCCATTGATCTGCGCACCTGGTACTCCGCCTTTCCCCGCTGCCCAAATGCTATTCTCACCTCCGGCACCCTCTGATTGCTTTGAACTCTGATGTCCAGCAGACTTACCGGCGCCTATGGGTTAGCTCGGGCAGCCTGTTTGGGCATCGGTTCCGAATGTAAGAAGCACAATAGTTTTAATAAAGTATATTTTAATACATTGTGGTATAGTTTAATATACTTATGAGTCTTGGGGAACAGGGGACAGAAAGGAAAATATGTTGTAGTTTTATTTTGATCTGTCTTATTCCCCACACACTTTCTTTTAGACTCAGTCTGGACTCTCAGAGTCCCCCCTCAACCTTATATACGGTTGGGGTACCCACAAACCCTTTACTGGGATGGCAGCTGTCCGATCTAGGTAAGTATTCCTAGAGTTATCTTTATGAAAGATGTCCGTTTGTATGTTGAAAAGATAGATCTACAGTATATATAATAAAAGATATAAATAACGCAATTGTTGATAGTGATATGTGTAAGTAAACATAAGGTGATATTCATTGACATTAAGTAAATCAATAAATAATAACAGTGGCGTGACATCGTCCTCAGAGGTGAGTGCAACATGCAGTATGTGAAGAAAAAAATAAACAAAAACAGTGTATAATATCAAACAGTAAAGTGTTACAGTTTGTCTTCCATTCAGTATTGAGCAATTCTTATAGAAAGAGTCTGCAACACCTCTCCACGCTGCCCTGCAGTTGTCTCTCCAGGCGTCCCAGCACTCTCCCGAGTCTTCGACAACTGGCAGCCTGCAAAGACAATCAGAAACTAATCACCCTACGCATTTCCCAAATACACTTCCCTTCCTCAGAGGTATAATGTCCCGGAAGGGGTGTATTCCCTTATAAAGAGTCCATCATCTCATGTTGATTGGAAACCTTCTTTGATAATTGACATCAGGGTATACTCCATAATTTCTCAATATTAATCATGACGCTCCATCCCTCCAATAGAGTTAATGATTACCTGTTGTTTTAATTACTTATCTTGTTATTGACAGTGAATCTCCAAATAGATATACTACTGAGCATCATAATCAATATTAAGTTACAATGTATCTAAATATACAAGGGTAGGGATTGCACACTCTTTCTATAAGAATTGTTCAGTAGTGTATGGAAGACAAACTGTAACACTTTACTGTTTGATATTATACACGGTTTTTGTTTATTTTTTCTTCACACACTGCATGTTGCACTCACCACTGAGGACCAGCGCCAAGGGTTACAGCAAGTATTGCAGGAGAGTCAGAGAAAGGGGGACTTGACTTTGAAACAGGATCCTTACATGCAGTATTAGGGACATCAGACATTTAATCAGGAGTCTTAGAACCATCATGGGTTACAGCACTTACTGCAGAGGAAACAGTGAGAGACATACTTGACCTTGAAACAGGGGTGGAGAATTCATCTTTTGGCTCCTGGAATGCAAGGTTAGCTTGCTGAAGCAGAGGGGTAGTTGCCGACGTAGAATCTGCCGGGGGTGCAAGAAGAGGATGGTTGACAAGGATTTGCAAGCTGAAGGTGATAGAAGCGATTACAGTGCCCACAGGGCAGAGTACCTATCCAGGATTTGTCCCCATAGGCACAACACTCTCCCAACTTCAGGGGATCCATATGTGGCCTGAGCATTATGTGACGGGGCTCGTCTCTGATTAGGAAGCGGACCCGCAGGGCTGAGGTAGGGATGCAAATTAAACAACCAGAGCCCAGGGGCAGAGTCCTGTTAGAGTATCCATAGTCGGTAAGCAGGCAGGATGTCAGGGCTGGCAGCAGTGGTACAAAGTCCAGGCAACAGGCAAAGGATCAGGGCAGGTGGAAGGCAGCGAGGTCGGGGTCACAGTTCGGGGTCAGCAACAGGGATTCCAAATGAACAGACTAGCCTCCGGAACAGAGAAGCCACAGGGATGGCTCACGAACAAGGAAGGCTCAGCAACAGGCTAGGCACAGCAACAGGGAAGGCTCACGAACAAGCAAGGCTCAGCTACTAGAACCCAAGGTGGCCCGGAACACAGGGAAATGTATACAATGCTCAGGTAGGGGCTGGAAGTCACTGGCTGCTATTTAAGCTCTTGAACAGGTGCAGCCAATATAGCAGGCTGGCAGTAA
This sequence comes from Ascaphus truei, assembly GCF_040206685.1. Taxonomy (NCBI): domain Eukaryota; kingdom Metazoa; phylum Chordata; class Amphibia; order Anura; family Ascaphidae; genus Ascaphus; species Ascaphus truei. The sequence continues at coordinate 269,648,897 of NC_134485.1, read as the reverse complement.
TTAAAATGTCCACAGCAGCCAGGTAAGGATGGGTTCCAGCCAAAGCCTGGACTGGAACCCTTACAGATATTTAACTCGTTCTTGTAATAATTCCCAGCAAGATGTTGAACCCGCAAATATGGTGTAAATCATCTTCAATGTACCAAATAATTAAATTGCTGTAACTGACCTGGCAACATGTCCAAGGATTAAATTCAAATTATGACTGCCACAAGGAGTATAAAACACAGGATATGGGCATGTACATCTTTATAGCTTTATACTAGTTGTCATGGCAATGCAGCGCCACATGGCATCCCATTGTCATAACAATGTGATGCCGCATGATGTCACAACATCACATGATTTCACAACATCACGTGATGCCCCGTTGTCTTGACAACGCAACACCTTGATGAGGGACACTGCAGGAAGAGAAGGAGAAGGTACTGTAAGAGAGTTACAGAGGCCCATCTCTCTGCCCCGGCAATCAGTTTAATTGGGGAAGAGAGATCCCTGCTGATGCACTCACTTGAGTCAAAATAATAAAGTTTTAATAAACACATAGAAAACAGAAAAAAATCAACTATTTAAAACCTATGATAGCGCATGTACTATCAAACAAGAGTGAGCAAATTCTCACTCAGGGCAGGTAAGTGTGTTACAGTGTATTACTCCAAAGAATAAAGAGGGGTAAGTCCCCAAACAAATCAAGGGGTCTTGGTCTGGTAGTGGGTAGGGAAAATGCAGAATCACTGCATAAACCACTACAGAGTTACAAAGTGCAAGTACTGCTGTAGTAATGGTGTCCTGTGCTGAGATACATTGAATCTAAGTATCAAATTGTTACCTTCTCAGTATCCCAAGCCACGTCATAGCGCGACCAGGCTAGCAGTAGCCTGGTCAGTCTTCATCCACGGTCTGAAGGATTTGCTCCTAGTTTAGCTAATAAAGATGTAGGTCGTGCAGGATCCCACTAGCTAGAATCAGAGGCTATTACAGCTCTCAGGGGGGGTACTGTTGGATGTCAGTGTGGCTTGGGATATCCAGTATACATGTCTGTGGAATAGCCATCAGCCACAGAATGCTATTTTGAAAGTGTCACACCCAGACTGTGGGTTGCAGCCCTGAGAAGGTAACAATTTGATACTTAGATTCAATGTATCTCAGCACATGACACAATTACTACAGCAGCTACTTGCACTTGGTAACTGTTACGCCGGAGTAGCCCGCAGACCAGACCTGTCCCTAGAACTGAGGTGGCAGGTATGAATACACACACCGACAGAGCGAGGGACGTGTCCGGGTTGTGGTATTAGATGGTGCCAGGCCAGATGGGGTGTATTTCGAGAATACTTGCCGATACCGTTTTCCCAGAAGAATGGTCGTTGCCGTTGCCGAGATCAGGGGTAGGAGACTTATGGAAGGATCGAGATGAGTGCCGTGGTCGAAGGGAGGCAGAAGGTACGTAAACAGGAACAATCCGAAGTCGAGAGCCAAAGGGGTTAGTCTGCCAAGCCGCGTCAAAACTGAGAGAATCAAAGAACAAGCACTGTGAAACACCCATACAAAAACTATGACGAGCGAGGAAGCGCAGAACAGAGAGGGTATATAAAGCTGGAACAGCCAACCAGTAGAGGGGGCGTGCCTGGAGGAGCCCAGGGAGCTTCAGAGCATTGGATGCTGTTCTTAGAGCTCAGGTGACACTCAGCAAGAGCCAGATTGTAACCATGCGGTGTTTGGGGGCGGAGCCTGAGTGGGGATAAGTTCAAGGGCTAAGTTCAAAGGAGGAAGCAACGTGGGGTGCACACGTGTGCGCGGGATGGCGATTCCGCGGCGACGGCTGTGGCGCAGAGCATGGAGGAAGAACCTCGTGGAGCGTCCCACCATGCCGAGGGGTAAGTGATGAAGCTGAAGAGGGCTTGCGTGGTTGTAGTGGAAGGGTCTGAGCAGTGTAAGGAGAGACGCGTGAGCTTCACCTGAGGTGCTGTGCGCTCACATTCCTAACAGTACCCCCCTCTTCAGGATCGGCCTCAGGACGATCCAAGAACGGCTTGTCCGGAAATTTCCTCCTAAAAGTCTTCAGGAGGCTGGGCGCATGGATGTCTTTGAGCAGAACCCAAGACCTCTCCTCGGGTCCGAAACCCCTCCAGTGGACCAAAAACTGAAGCTGCCCCTGGAGATGCGGGAGTCCAGTAAGGATTGTACCTCGTATTCCTCGTTATTGAGTACCGTTACTGGATCTGGCTTGCTGGTCTGTTTAGGAAAGAAACGATTGGCATTGTGGGGTTTTAATAGCGAGGCATGAAAAACGTCTGGGATCCTCATGGAGGGTGGTAGTTTAAGGCGAAACGCCACTGGGTTAATCTGCTCCACGACGGGAAAGGGTCCCAAAAACCTAGGAGCCAGTTTAGGGGAAGGGACTCTCAAGCGGATGTTTCTTGACGAGAGCCATACTAAATCCCCTGGCTTGTAGTTGGGTGCCGGCAGACGGTTTCGATTGGCCTGAAGTCTAGCAGTATCGGCAGCCTTGTGGAGAGACTTTTGTACCTTGGACCAAATGTCTTGGAGAGTGGAAATCCATTCGTCTACCGCCGGTACCCCAGATTGGAAATGGGTAGGCAGGGAGGGTGAAACCCATAATTGACAAAAAATGGAGATTCTCGGGTGGATTCACTTCGGGCCGAATTGACCACGTACTCTGCCCACGGGAGGAGTTGTGACCAATCGTCCTGGGAATCGGAGATGAAACATCTGAGGTATTTCTCCAGCGACTGGTTAGTTCTCTCTGTCTGTCCATTGGACTGGGGGTGGTATGCAGAGGAGAAAGAAGAGACAATTCCCAGTCTTTTAGTGAAGGTCCTCCAGAACTTGGAGACGAACTGGGATCCTCTGTCAGAGACAATGGAAGACGGAATGCCATGGATCCTAAAGATATGCTCGGAGAAAATGTCTGCTAGGGCGGGAGAGGAGGGCAGTCCCTTGAGGGGGATGAAGTGGGCCATCTTCGAAAACCTGTCTACGACAACTAAAATAGTGTTGAAGCCCCTAGACCTAGGGAGGTCGACTATGAAATCCATGGAGATATGGGACCATGGACGAGCAGGCACTGGCAATGGGAGGAGAAGTCCCTGAGGTCTCTGTGGAAGTGTCTTGTTCTGGGCGCATACAGGACAAGCGCGAGTGTATTCCGCAATGTCTTTAGACATACTGGGCCACCAAAAGTTCCGACGAATTAAGTCTAACGTCCTTCTGAAGCCCGGGTGACCTGTTTAGAAGAGTGTCCCCAATCTAGGACCTCTGGAATGAATCTGGGCGATACGAAGAGCCTGTTAGAGGGGATCGCCGTGTTTGAAGGGATCTGTTGCTGGTCCCTTTTGATCTTGTCTAGCGATTTGAAGGTGGAAGTAGCCAAAATTCTATTGGGAGGTAGGATAGGTTCCAAAGTTGCCTCAGGCCTGTCTTCCGAGGAGTATTGTCTGGACAACGCATCTGCCTTCACGTTCTTAGTTCCCGGGATATAGGATAGGTGATAGTTGAAGCGAGAAAAAAAAAGTGCCCAGCGAGCTTGTCGAGGACCGAGGCGACATGCTCCTTCGATATAAAGTAAATTTTTGTGGTCCGTTAAAATAGAAAATGGCTCCCTTGACCCTTCCAACAGATGTCTCCACTCTTGTAGTGCCATTTTAACGGCCAATAACTCTCTGTTGCCGACGTCGTAATTCCTCTCGGCGGAGGAAAATTTCTTTGAGAAATACGCACAAGGGTGAAGTTTATCCTGGGGCGAGTACCTCTGTGATAGTACAGCCCCTGCACCGCAGTCCGATGCGTCAACTTCTATGACAAAGGGAAGATCCGTGTTGGGGATGCGCAGGATCGGTGCCGTGACGAATGCCTCTTTAAGGGCCTGGAAGGCGGAGATAGCTTCGGTGGACCAGGCAGATGGATCAGCCCCTTTCCTAGTCAACACTGTGATGGGAGCCACTAGAGTGGAGAAATTGCGAATTAACTTCCGATAGTAGTTCGCAAATCCTAAAAAAACTCTGGATAGCCTTGAGAGTCTCTGGTCTGGGCCATTCCGTAACTGCCTGGAGTTTACCTGGATCCATCAAAAAGCCTTCGTCCGAAATTATGTAGCCCAGAAATTGGGTAGAGCGTTGATGGAAGGTACACTTCTCTAGTTTGGCGTACAGGTGATGTTTGAGTAGACGTGAGAGGACGTACGAGGTGTGACGAATGTGATCCTGGAGATTTTTGGAAAAGATCAAAATGTCATCTAAATAGACAATAACAAAGATGTTGAGCACCTCCCGAAATACGTCATTAATAAAGTCCTGAAAGACAGCCGGTGTGTTACATAAACCAAAAGACATGACGAGGTACTCATAATGCCCACAGCGGGTGTTGAAGGCTGTCTTCCACTCGTCGCCCTGTCTGATGCGGACCAAGTTGTAAGCCCCACGGAGATCCAATTTGGAAAATATCTTAGCCCCACGCAGTTTATCGAAGAGTTCCGTGATCAAGGGGAGAGGATAGCAGTTCTTGATGGTGATACCGTTCAAGCCCCGGTAATCAATACATGGCCTCGGAGTACCATCCTTTTTCTTCACGAAGAAGAACCCTGCTCCCGCCGGGGAACTGGAGGGCTGTATGAATCCTCTCTCAAGATTCTCCTTTATGTAGTCTTCCATGGCTTGAGATTCAGGTATCGACAATGGGTAAGTCTTGGACTTGGGCAAGGTGTATCCTGGGACCAAATCGATGGGGCAATCGTAGGACCGATGAGGAGGCAATTGTTCTGAGCGGACCTTGTTAAAGACCTCGTGGAAAGGGTGATACACAGGGGGAAGAATGGAGTCCTGAGTCATTGTGTTAGCCAAGAGTTTGGGAGACTTCCCTGACCTCGGTTTCCAGGTGATGGGGGTAGGTGAGACCCAGTCAATTGGAGGGTTGTTCTTCTGCAACCAAGGTAGGCCGAGGGTTACTGGCGTACCTGGGGCCTGGATGGCGTCAAGGACCAGGGTCTTGCTGTGGGAGTAGGTAGATAGGAGGAGAGGTACGGTCTGTAGTGAGATTAAGGCTGGAGATAGCGAACGACCAAGGCAATAGGTTGGGCCTTCTTCACCAAAGGTATCCGGTTCTGTTTGGCGAAATCGAGGTCTACAAAGTTTCCTCCAGCACCGGAGTCGATAAAGGCAGCAGTAGGTGTACGAAACTCAGCGCCTGCGAGAGAGATAGGAATCGTAAGTTTCTTAGGCAGTGCCTCCTTGGGGAGGGGACGAGAAGAGATAACACCCAGTGAGAGCCCCTCCATACTCACTGAGTGTTCCCATTTCCCGGACGCAAAGGGCATGCACGGACCAGATGTTCAGGGATCCACAGTAGAAACAGAGTCCGCCGGCGTAGCGGTGTTGTCGTAGTGGATTCCGGATCTGTTGCACCCCTAATTGCATTGGCTCGGGAGGCTCCAGTGCCAGCTGCTGCGAAGGAGGCGGTCTAGGAACCAGAGGAGAGTTCGGGAAGGGTGCTTGGAAGGTTAGTGGCCGGGCATGCTGACGCTCCGAGCGTCGTACCTGGATGCGTTGATCAATGCGTACGGCCAAGTCGATGAGCGTGTCCAATTGGTCTGGCCTGGGTTGCCGAGCAAGCTCATCCTTGATGGACTCCGAGAGACCTTGCCAGAAGATGGAGACGAGCGGCTCTTGTCCCCAGTTCGTCTCGGCGGCGAGCGTGCGAAATTCCACCGCATACTGTGTCACCGATCTTCGCCCCTGAGTTATCTGGAGGAGGGAAACAGACGCCATCTCCCGGCGTGCAGGGGAATCAAAGACTTGTCGGAACTCACCCTTGAAGGCTAGGTAGTCTTGTGTCAGGTCCGGGCGCAACTCCCAGACTGGCGAGGCCCATGCCAGCGCGCTGCCCGTCAGTAGGTTGTACACGTAGGCTACCTTCTTCCGGCCGGTGTCGTACTGAATGGGTGCCATTTCATAAGGAACCTCGCACTGGTTAAGGAAACCTCTGCACTCCTGCGGGTTGCCAGCGTACGGCTTGGGAGGCGGTATCATTCACGTCCTGACTGCTGGGTCTGACTGGTTCTGCAGCCTGTGGAGGAGAAAGAGGAACAGGTGCTTCCGGTACCAGAGCCAAAAGTTTGGCCATTTGGCGGGTTAGGGCCACAATCTGATCGGCCATGGTCTGGTTTTGCTGTATCAGCGTAGTGATTACTTGCCTCAGTTCGGCCTGGTCTGCGTCTTGTGGGCTCGTCATAATGTTACGCCGGAGTAGCCCGCAGACCAGACCTGTCCCTAGAACTGAGGTGGCAGGTATGAATACACACACCGACAGAGCGAGGGACGTGTCCGGGTTGTGGTATTAGATGGTGCCAGGCCAGATGGGGTGTATTGCGAGAATACTTGCCGATACCGTTTTCCCAGAAGAATGGTCGTTGCCGTTGCCGAGATCAGGGGTAGGAGACGTATGGAGGAATCGAGATGAGTGCCGTGGTCGAAGGGAGCCAGAAGGTACGTAAATAGGAACAATCCGAAGTCGAGAGCCAAAGGGGGTAGTCTGCCAAGCCGCGTCAAAACTGAGAGAATCAAAGAACAAGCACTGTGAATCACCCATACAAAAACTATGACGAGCGAGGAAGCACAGGACAGAGAGGGTATATAAAGCTGGAACAGCCAACCAGGAGAGGGGGCGTGCCTGGAGGAGCCCAGGGAGCTTAAGAGCATTGGATGCTGTTCTTAGAGCTCAGGTGACATTCAGCAAGAGCCAGATTATAACCGTGCGGTGTTTGGGGGCAGAGCCTGAGTGGGGATAAGTTCAAGGGCTTTTGTGTGTGCACTGTAAGTCCGACGTGCGCATGAGAGGAAGCAACGTGGGGTGCGCACGTGCGCGCGGGACGGCGATTCCGCGCCGACGGCTGTGGCGCAGAGCATGGAGGAAGAACCTCGTGGAGCGTCCCACCATGCCGAGGGGTAAGTGATGAAGCTGAAGAGGGCTTGCGTGGTTGTAGTGGTAGGGTCTGAGCAGTGTAAGGAGAGAGGCGTGAGCTCCGCCTGAGGCGCTGTGCGCTCACATTCCTAACAGTAACTCTGTAGTGATTTATGCAGTGATTCTGCATTTTCCCTACCCACTACCAGACCAAGACCCCTTGATTTGTTTGGGGACTTACCCCTCTTTATTCTTTGGAGCAATACACTGTAACACACTTACCTGCCCTGAGTGAGAATTTGCTCACTCTTGTTTGATAGTACATGCGCTATCATAGGTTTTAAATAGTTGATTTTTTTCTGTTTTCTATGTGTTTATTAAAACTTTATTATTTTGACTCAATTGAGTGCATCAGCAGGGATCTCTGCTTTCCTCTATTTATGTACCCCTCAATCCCAGATAGCGCCACTGTTAGTTTCTCCTCCCATAATCACTAGCTTAGCAGGGTTTATCCTCTTCTCTCCCCCCACCCCTATATTCCTAATTGGGGAAGAGCACAGGGCCTCTGTAACCAGTGGCACCGACTGCACCACCCTGTTTTATACACATCTTTCATTTTTGCCTCATTATTGTATCTTGACTCCGACAATCAGATAGATCCAATCTTTCCATGTTTAACAGACTGTAAGAAATGTGTGCAGAGGTAGATATAATGGAGCGATTTGGGTGAAATTATATTTTGGCTTTATTGTTCCTTTATCCAGGCAAAACATCCAAAAACAACAAAATAACAAACCTCTACCCCTTTGTAAGGGCTAAATTACTTCCCCAGACCCTATCTGCAGGACTGGAGGGATATTCCCATTACCAGCCTATCACCCCAAAGTCTCAGGAAGTACCTTAAGCCGGTGGCCCTCCATGTCAGTCTCTGGCAGGTTCCTGGCTCCTCTGTGTCCAAGAAATATAGATCTCTGGGTGTTTTGATCTCAGCACACCTTTGTGCTCAAGACAGTGTCTGTGTGCAGGCTTTTCTGCTTTCCGGTGTCAGCCCAATTGTGAGCTAAGGAATCCCTCTCCAGTGTCTCATATGAGGCTTTTTACAGAGCTCTCATTACTCCAGGTGGAGACTATTTGGTTTCATATTGTAATTGTGGGGAATGTGTGCCTTGTAAAAACAACCTATGCAGATACTATTTTTTTTTTAGAAGTCCTGTGCTGTTTATCAAGTTTGTAAGTAATAATTGCTAGCGCTGATTTAAATGAGCTATGCCTTATTTTTATCACTAGTGTTATCTACCGCAGGTAGAGTGAAAAAAATGTGTTATTTATGCAAATGAGATAAATATCGCAAACTGATTCATGAATAAATTATTTCTAGTGGACACAATGGTAATTCCAAATAACATTGTCGCAATCCCGTTTTTAACAACGCCAAATTTGAATGCAGCTATATTGAACTTTAGTGAGTCCAACCCACTGATGCAAAGAGACAGAAGATGGAAATGACATACTGCATCAATTAGTCTCTAAATTTGCCTTGTGGACATGGCACAAAGTCCAATGGGAGGGATTCAGAGACTACAGCAGAAAGTCCTCCTAGATACAGTACATGAGAATTGTAGCGGCAGGCAGAGAAGAGTGGAAACACGTCTGTGTTAATAAGCGATCATTCTAAATTATGTGTAAATAAGGAAAAGCAAGTTAGATTTTTTTATACGGTCAATTCCATATTATTTATATGTGAGAATAAAATAATTTTATAGATGAAAAGTAATGTTAAGGGCTATTCAAACATATGGTGGCTCAGTGAGTAAACGACACTGACTGGCACTGAGAGTTTGAAGCAGGGGAGCCTGGTTCAATTCCCGGTGTCGGCTCCTTGTGACCCTGGGCAAGTCACTTTATCTCCATGTGCCCCAGGCACAAAAAAACCCCAGAGATTGTAAACTCCACGGGGCAAGGACCTGTGCCTGCAAAATGTCTCTGTAAATAAAGCGCTATGTATAACTAGCAGTGCTATACAAAAACATGCTATTATTATTATGTAAAATTTCAAATGCAAAATATTAAACTGTGGAAGGATGCATACATTTTTTTGCTTCGGGGCTAATACTACCAACCTTTCATCATTTTGAGGTTTTAACAATTTTTATTTCCTGTGACAGCTCGAAAAACATCATGAGGCATTCAGTCCCATTGTGATAATTGTGCTGTGCAGGTATTAACTGGCATTGCCCATAGAGGAAAATAAACCCGTACTGTACTGTAAGTGCCTTTAGTAAAGTCGTTCTTTGAAGCACTTCTGACATGTCAAGATGACGGCTCTAAAAACAGACTTTTGAAAATAAGCAAAGAGAATAACAAAAACACAGTATGTTTGTAACAGGGCCTCAACCCCTGCCTAAAAGGGATTCAAAAGAAAGCCTGTATTGTTCTGAGGAATCCGGCAGGGAGGTGGTCACTTGCCGCCAGAGACAATTAATCAGTCTCCACCTGGCTCATCAGACAGGTAGAAAAGCCTCCTGCTTGAACTGTAGGAGATCTCTTGAACACAGAAAGACTGTGCTGCCAGCAAGAGACTCACAGAAACATTGTCTTGAGCAAAGAAGGACAGAGCTGCTAGCAAGACACCAGGAACCACACCTCTATTCCAGGGCACAGCAGACCCAGGAACGCACCAGAGGGTGGCCCCTCAACGGCCACCAACCCAGAGACTGACATAAAGGGTCCCCTGCTTACAGGTTGGACTTTGGAGTCATAGGTTGGACAGAGCTTTATTCTCCCAGCCACTCCACTGCGGTAGTGAATGCGCTGGGCAGGTGCCGGTTGCTGTGGGGGCTAGAGGCAGGACGATCGCGTCACCAGCGGCTCTCGTAGCAGGATGCCACCATCTTGTGCATAGTCACGCATGCGCAGTTAAGTGCCGAGAGCTGCGGCGGCCATTAGTGTGATCGTGCATGCGCGGTATAGCTCCAAGTGCGGCAGCCATTAGTAGAAGGCTTTGCGCATGCGCAGTAGCAGCATAAGTGTCAGCAAGTACTGAAGGGCTCCGCGGGGGACTACGATTGCCAGCAGCCACAGGGACTGCAGTCAGATGGTACAAAACAGCCAATAGGGCTGTGGGGATCTCCTGCTCGTGAGTAGATACATTTTCACCCGCTGGGAGCTGTGCATGCAGTAAGAGATGGGACACAGATAGGGGAGGTTGTATGTGTGCAGGGGTCTGTGACCCCTGTACTAAGCCAGACATTCCCCCTAGGCCCCAGCTAGGCCCCGATTCCCCTTTAAGCTAGTGGCTGTTACAAGGACAAGCCTTAGACAGGGACACTGCCTCATTAGCGGATCAGGTTCAGGGACACAGCTGCGATGCTGTGTAGCACTGGCGGCCTGTGGTCTGGGACAAGACCACCACTGCAAGGTACAGAGACTATCTTCACTCTAGCAGGATACCACCCCACGCGGAGGCAGAATCATCGCTGGATCAGCAGATCCACTCTGTCTTCCTGTCGGCGCTCCCGGGTGTGGACACACCGGGAAGGTACCTCACCACAACACATGCACCAACCAACAACTCAAGATTTTTCCCATTTGCACAACACTTTGAGTAACCTCTGCAACTGTCTCTGTAATGCCTTGGAAATCAGAGAAAAAATCAGGGCATAATTTACGCCAAACGACATTTAAATTGGATGTTTTCACCTCATTCCATGCCTCTGTGATGTTTTTTTACTGCATGGAGAATGTTGAAACCCTTCCAAAATTATTTTAAGGTTGGACCTCCTTCCTCATCAGTTGCCCTGATGGCCGGGGCAAATGTTTGCCTAAGATAATAAGGGGGTGATTCACTAAGTTCCGATTATTTGCGCTGAAATGGGAAAAATTAGCTAGGGCGCAAAAGGGTGAAGCCAAAAGCGCTATTCACTAAGGCTGCTCGGCGCATTTTTGGCCTGTCTTGCCAAAAAGGGCCATATCGGGCGAGAATCTTCTTTCCCCCCTGCTATCGTGCTTAAAGTTAGATAGCACGATAACTATTATAAACAAAGCAGCCTGTAAGAACTGCATGGAGACGCTGCGTCTCAATGCACGGCTCTTACAGGCGATCGTGCTGTACAAATATGATTTTAATAATAGTGTAGATGAGCAGGGGGTCTCGGGAGCTGAACCGCATTGATCTCAGCCTCGGGGACCCCCTACTTCAGGAGATATAGGCCCCGTTATGGGGTGCCGGTATCCCCTGCAGAATGTAAATGTCCCGGGCACGTGACGCGGGAGCTTTAAAAGTGCAGGGGATACCGGCACCCCATAACGGGGCCTATATTGCCTGAAGTAGGGGGTCCCTGGACCTTAAACCAATGCGGTTCAGCTCCGGAGACCCCCTGCACATGTACACTATTATTAAAACACCAATAAATAATAATTCATTACCCTAGCGGATAGCCGCTATGGTAATGAAGCTGCATTAATGTACATTTTAATAATAGTGTGCAAGAGCAGGGGGTCTCCTGAGCCGAACCGCATTGATTAATGGCTCAGGGACCCCTGCTTGCCTGGTATGGGGCATTGGAGGCCAGTGTCGGCGCCATCTTTATAGCGTCCAAGACGTGACGTGGGCTCTATAAAGATGGCGGCAACACTGGCATCCAATGCCCCATACCGGGGCCTGTAACTCGGAAAGCAGGGGGTCGCTGAGCCACAAATCAATGCGGTTCAGCTCAGGAGACCCCCATTAAAAGCAGCTTCTTTACCTTAGCGGCTATACGCTAAGGCAATGAAGGGGTTAAGGCATAATAGCATGTTTATTGGGGACAATTGCCCCCAATAAACATTGCAATATACAACACACATCCCCCCCCCCCCTAACACATACACTACAGTAATGGTCAAAATTACTATTATCCACATATGGAAAATAATGCATTTGCCAATTAAATATACATTAATCACAATAAATAAAATAAACACATTTTGTACACACCCTTGTCCGTCACCCACTATGAAGGCCATCCTCATCTTCATCACCGTCCATGCCCTCGGGTGCTGAAAAATATACACAAGAATAAAAAGAGCCAATTTAATGTCCCCTAACCCCTTAATCACCTTATCGGTTCATAACCACAAAGGTAATTAAGGGGTTAAGCCACCCTGACCTGATACCCACCCTTCGCCCTTTTATTTGTACAGTGGCTTCATCATATATATATATATATATATACATGATTAACCAATATGCAAATAAATGGTTAAGGATATACATGCCGAAATACAAATATCTCCAAATATCAAACAGCACCAAGCCAAATCAATATCTAAGAAATGCTAATAAAAACACTCAATTTGAAAATGTGTACATGATACAATTAATCTGTGCATTATGTATACTTTGCCAAGCAATGCTCAAAATCAAATAAACTAATCCAAACAAGATACAAATCCAATCATTAAATAAAAACAAAGCAAATCAACAGAATTAAATTACCATCAATTAATTAATCCAATCTCAAATCAATTACAATCAAAATCAATTACACAGTTCAAATCCTAAAAACAAACCATTCAGAAAAATAATGTATGTCAAAGTAACCATCACACTAAATCTAACTTCCAAAAATAAGACAATTAAACTATTGGAAACAGCCTTTAAAATTACATCAGACTAAATAACATTTACATTACAACCACATTTTTACACAAAGCAGCAAATTACACTCAAAAAACATCTAAACAATGGAAGCAAACAGTTGGCAAACAAGTTTGTATTATACCTGTGTAGCCAGGTCCCCCTCTGCTCAGCGGACCCCCCCTCTCCAGGTACTCACCGCAGTAAGGGTTCTATCGCGGTGGCCAGCCAGGAAGTTTGCACATGCGCAGTGGAAGCGCGCGAACTGCCACCAATGAGGAGAAGTCTCTAAGCAGAGACTACAAGTCCCATGAGCCTTAGGGGACCCTACATGATGCCAGGGAGCCAATAGGGCTGCAGTATCTCCCTGCTCACAGGGATTGATACATTTTGCGCGCTGGGAGAGGCTAGGGGAAAGAGGTGAGGGTGCAGGGGTCAGTGACCCACTGCACTAGGCCAGCAGCCCCCTAGGCCCCAGTTAGCCCTGAGCCACTCAGTAGTTTGTGGTGCTTCAGGGACAGGCCCCAGGTTAGGGATCCTGCCCCTTAGCTATTACAGTGTCAGTTAGGGACACAGCGGACGCTGCGCTTCCCACCAAGAGGCTTGGGATTAAGCCTACTCCACCGAGAGAGCGGACCTGTACCCAGGGTGGACAACCCTGACCGATCAACCCGCTGGAGGAACCGGACATCGCCAGGAGGTCGCCGGATCCTTTTCGAAGATCCTTTGAACGCCCAGGTACCGTCGCACTGGGCAGGTATTGTTACACACGTGCACCACCTACAGAATACTCATACATAGTGGCAGCGCTGAGCATGGGACAAGGGTTACTGTGGACACGGTGTGGGGGTACATGGTGGTGGGCAAGGGTTATACACTTAGAAGAGGGAGTGAATGACATTGGGACTTTAGAGTATAAGATTATTATATGCATATCAGTAAAGGTTATTCTTGTTTATTCATACCAAGTGTGTGTCATTGGTTTGAGTCCTGTGAGGGACTCCTCCCGCACTGTCGGGATCCCTCCCAGGTGGAGGCGTTGCACCACGAGATAGAGTTATATATATGTACCCCAGGCTTCCCGAGCGGAGGCCTAGGCTCCTGAGAGCCACACAGGTAAAATACATTATCAGTAGCGTCTGTGTTCACAGGCAACACCCGTTACACCTATATGTATGTCCATCTATAGTTTACATACATACAGATGCAATAAAAGAGCATTTAAAGCAATTTAATAACATTCAAAATAAACATACAATACATCCAGTGACTGTCCCTGTACGTATATATATCCATAGTGACATACATAAATTCAGGGCCAATAAATGGACATAAAAAAAAATGGATGAGATAATAAAAAATCCAAAAAACCTGTAAAAGTAAAATAACATAAATTTCTTTTGTTTACTTACCATTAGATGAACCACCGACCGAATCCCGTTGAACCAGACGTCTGGAAGAAATAATTCAACAACAGGAACCAGGTAACCATAAAAAAATAAACCCTTACAAATCCAAAAGTGTCTGTGTCTTCTTTCTTCTATTTGTAATCCATAGCAGGGGTCTTCATCTGTATCTTCTCCGTCTTCATCTGTCTTGTTCCGGGTCTTCTTTTCTTCATATGCCACGCCCCGGTCTTCTTCTTGTTCCGGAGGTCCTTCCTCCTCGACGTCTCGCTTCAAAATGAGAAGACATAGGCTTTTATAGGCCTATGACGTCACATTTTCGTCATATGATTCCCACGATTGGGATTGAGATTGGAATGGAGTTCCTACGCTCTGATTGGCTACCGTACCATGTGAGGCCGGCCATGTTTGTTTGGGTGACGTTGTAGACGGACTTTCACAGAGGTACACAATTGGAGGCTTTTATAAGGTGAAATTATAATAAGGCTTTATTGTGCTTTTCCTTTTCATCAGGAAATCATCCAAACACAGGGGGGGAACAAAGTGTCTATTCACTTGGGAGTATTTCTAGTGAAATCCTATGCAATTAATTCACATCTCCATTATTTAAGCATTTCTCCCAGCCCCAAACATATAGCATGAAATAAGCAGATATAAGCAGTCTCTTAATTATGAAAGTCTTATCTGTTCCTTGGAGGGAAAATCTTCTCAGTTCCTGGTTCAGCTCCCTTCACTCAGGGTGTGTCAGCTTCAGGTTTAGTAGTTTTCCCTGTGTCTTGAAATCAGCTCTGCTGTGTCTTCTGGCAGAGATCAAGACATGTGGTGTCTCCAAAGGTCAGCTCACAAGTGAGCTAAGGAGTTACTTCCTGTCTCAACAGAAAGGCTTTTGTAAGCAATCTATATCAGGCAGGTGGTGTTTATTAATTGACTACCAGCAGTTAACCCCCACACTGCTAGATTAAAGGCACATTACTTGAACAGGGATTACTCCCCTGTTACATACCTCCCCTGTTTGTGGGAAGCTCGGGCTTGCCACGGCCAAAGCCCATCCTTCCACTCTCATTCTAGATATCTCAGTGACTTGAATGAGAGTGGATGGAGGAAGAGAACCCTCAGTCCTGTTGGGATTGGAGCCCTTTCTCCAGTTTATTCGTGTCTCCTCCTGAAGGTGTTTGAGATCAGCACCCCTCAGTCGCTCGAGGAGGACTTTCTCCAAGTATAGTCTTTTTTCTACGTGCGCGGTCATGAGATTTCCCTCGCGTCGGGTGCTCGTCTTATTGTAGGCATACTGTATGGCAGCAGTTGCAGAGCGTTTAAAAACCGCCCTTTGAGTTTTTCGCTCTTGAAGCTGTCACTCTGCCCTTTTCCCACTCAATGGGGTTGCTAGTTCAGCCCCTTTTAGATTAAATTGCAATTCCACACCTACTTCCAGAGAATGTCCCATCTTTTCAGCTTCATCAGCTAAGGATTCTTCTGGTTTTAATTCAGCACGTGTACCTTCTTTTGTTGCCTGCTGGGTGGCTGAAGGTTTTGCTAGTGCTTGTTTAGGTGGTTCAAATTTTGCAACCTTGTCTTTCAGATGAGCGGTATTCCCAGCTCTCACTGTACCCTTGTCTTCATGGGTTTTTGAGGCTGTGGGATACTGACGTTTAGTCAGGGTCAATACTTGTCCTTGTAGGACTGTAATCTCATCCGCGGGAGATCCCTGTTTTTTGAGTGCATCTTGCAAGTCTCTTCTCAGGGAATTTATCTGCATGCTTTGCTTTCTCTGAGCCTGCCTCCACATTTTTATTGCATTGTGGAGCACTATGAACTTCTTTGCTTGGGCCACAGTTACTTGTTTCAGTTTCTGGACCTTCTTGTGCTCCCTTTTGTGCCGCGTCACCTGGGTTCTAAGCTTGGCTTTTAGCGTTGCTTTGGTGATGCTCAGGGTAGCCTTCAGTTTCTCATGCTGCTTTGCGGGGACATACTGGGTCATCAGACGTTCCTGCAGCACTTGAATTTCTTTAGCAGCCTGCAGCTTTTCTTCCTGTAGCGTTTGCTGCTTCTCCTCAACATACTGGAGGTGTGTACGCAGACCTTGCAGTTGGTTCTGTAGTCGGTGCTCTGCTTCAAACTTTTCCTTGACTTCTTCTGTCAACGGAAAATGTTCTTCTTTCAGTTTTAAGTTTTCTCTTTTTAATCTTGAATTTTCTCTTTTTTCAGTCTCTGTATTCTTCAGGGCTTCTTTGCAGTCCTCCTTCCATTTACGCACATCTGCTTTGAGAATGACACTCTCCTGGCGTGAGACTTCCTTCTCTAGGTTGAGGGTCTGAAGCTCCTTCTGAGACACTTTGAGATCTGTATCAAGATTACCAATAGTTTCTTTAGCAATGTCCAGCTCCTCAGTGAGACTGTGTAGTTCTTTTCTGGAAACTTCCAGGTCTGTGCGGCAGCTGTTGGTCTCATGATATGAGGCATCAAGCTCTATATGAAGAGTGTGAACCTCTTGCTGGAAGACTGTCATCTGCTTCAGTGCCTCCTCATACTTCCGCTTTAGCGTAGCCACCCTTTTATCCGATTGGCTCTACTTTTCATCCATGGCGGAAATAATAGCTTTTGCAGTATCTAGCTCAGTCTTGAGATCCTCCAATTCGGTCTTGGCCACAGAGTAAATTGCGAGCACAGTCTTCTGTAGCTCAGCATTATGTTTTCTCTCCCTTTCCAATTCTTCACAGAGCAGATTACAGTCATGCCTAGCAATTTTCAGGGCTTCTTCAGGGCTGGTCAAGGGATCGTCACTCACTGGTTCCGGCTCCGCTTCCCTTGGATGACTGGTTGAGGGTTCCTCACTGTTGGCACCGGACAGACACTTCTTTGGGGTACACGACTTCTGCCTTGGGCCCTCGGGATATTCGGTTAACCGCGGGATGAATTCTCCATTTTCTCTAGGCCGCAGGGCAACTCGGTCCCCCTTTTCCTCCACAGGATCTGCGGACATGTCTGTTCCTTCCACGGTAAGTGAAGAACTGCTTTTCTTTTTCTTTTTCCGCCTTTTTGATTTGGATGACACCGTCCCTTCAGGGATCTTGGGGTCTCCATCTTCATTTGAAATTTTAGCGGCTTCATTATATACGCCAGGCTTTTCTTGCAGTTGCTTTAGCTGTGGAGAAACTTGTGGGGAGTGCAGGTATCACCATAAACTTGTAAGGGAAAAGAATAATAATAAAATAGTGTGGTATGTCTAAATAAACACAGCAACCTAAGTAGGAATCATGAATGGGAACTCACATTCTCCCAGTGGTAATACAGCCTTTGAATAGCAATAGATGCAGTGGGTAGATTCAGCAATGTGCAGGGGGGTCTTGCTTGTACACACTCCCTGATGGTGGCAGGACGAACCCTCAATGGAAATGAAATAAAGACAATTCTAGTGCAACACTGTATGTTCACTATGGATATATTGAAAAAGGCAATTGATATTGCACTTACATGATCAACATGTGCTTAGACACGTAAAAATTGATGCGCAGCATAGGTGTACTCCATCCACCCCCCTCCCGAGGTCGCGTCGCGTCACTTCCGGTCCGGCCTGTCGCGTCACTTCCGGTTTCGTCGGCGAACACAGAATGGATCCTCATGGGTTCTGGGGCTTGTATGGCACACTTCTGAACTGCTGCTGGTTCACTCAACGCATTTCGCTGGCGTGGCAGCTTCGTCAGGAGTCCGATCCGACTTTTTTCGGACTTTTTCAATATATCCATAGTGAACATACAGTGTTGCACTAGAATTGTCTTTATTTCATTTCCATTGAGGGTTCGTCCTGCCACCATCAGGGAGTGTGTACAAGCAAGACCCCCCTGCACAATGCTGAATCTACCCACTACATCTATTGCTATTCAAAGGCTGTATTACCACTGGGAGAATGTGAGTTCCCATTCATGATTCCTACTTAGGTTGCTGTGTTTATTTAGACATACCACACTATTTTATTATTATTCTTTTCACTTACATGTTTATGGTGATACCTGCGCTCCCCACAAGTTTCTCCACACCATTCCAGATAGGAGATAATTGGATCGTCCCCTAAGAGGGTTGAGCAGCAAAGTTTGCCAGTTTTCATTATATTTGAGCACTTTTGTAATTTATCACAATATTTTTGATTTAATTATATATATTTTCA
This sequence comes from Ascaphus truei, assembly GCF_040206685.1. Lineage (NCBI taxonomy): Eukaryota > Metazoa > Chordata > Amphibia > Anura > Ascaphidae > Ascaphus > Ascaphus truei. Next base: position 269,630,797 of record NC_134485.1, on the reverse strand, counting down.
CCTTCATAAGTAGCGCCTCACAATTTTTCTTTTTTAGTTGCTTTAGCTGACAGAAATATTGGGTGATCTGCTGCTCCTGCTCTGTCTCCTGCTGGTCATATTCGTCAAAGGGAGCGTTCTTTTCTGTTCGTGCCGAGTTCAGGCACCCCCACCATTCTTGGGGTGTTTTGTGGGTGTGACTCGGTTCGGGTTCCCCGTAAGAGATGTCTTCCTCTTTATTGGACTGGAAGGGCCATTCTTCCGTGGGGTAGGGTTCATTACAGGAACGCTGCATCTTGTCCTCCATTTTTAGGCTATCAGGTGTAATTTTCTTCCTGACCTCAGGAGGCACTATTAAAGCTGTTGCCACTGTATTTGCTAGAACCCCCAATTGTGGTAGTCCTACAGATGGGCATATTTTGCTTGGAGAGGTCGTAGCTCTCACAGGCATCTCTGTAGACTTTTCTTTCTTGGGAATTTTTTTTTTTCAATATCAGCATTAGTGTGCATGCATTTTCTCTTATCAGGTATACAAGATGTACAGTTGCTAGGTAAAAAAAAGTCTATTTGCTCTACACCATTTACTTGCTAGGTGCAATCTCTCCACTTCAGCAACAGAATTTGGTTTTCTGCCTGAGTTCAGTAATTTTCAGTCTCATCTTTGGGTATTATGGCATTCACACTTCACACTTTGGGTGTCTGTTTTTGCTCCCAAGATATATATAGGCAGACTTTTTTACTTGCAGAAAAAAAAAACATTCTTTCATTACTGGCAGGGTGACTCAACACTCGGCATTTGTTTGCTAAAAATTCCCCTGCTTCAGCACAGTCTTGTATCAATTTTCACACTTTCCTGCATACACTCCATTCACACCTGGTGTGGCAACCATTATTTTCAAAATCAGTACCACTCGTGGGTCACCATCTGTATTCACTGCTTCAGCGAAACTTTTGAAAACAACAAACACCTATCCCTTTTTAAGGGCTGACTCACTTCTTGAACCCTGATTATGGCTGGAAGGCAAAACCCCTATTTCAATGACCATATTACACTTTGTGATAGGCAAAATAAGGTTTAGCTACTTCAGCAGTCTCTTCTGGGTTTTTGTAAGTTTCAGTGCAGTGTGTATCCCTTTAACTCTGATCTCTGCTGCATGAGGTTTTTTTCAGACTGTTTGTAGGCAAAAAGCATAACAACAATTTCACATAAAAATCTCCGGTCCTTTTTAACTTCAAAGACACCTCTTGTCCCACCTCGGACACCATATGTAGACGGACGTTCACAGAGGTACACAATTGGAGGCTTTTATAAGGTGAAATTATAATAAGGCTTTATTGTGCCTTTTCCTTTTCATCAGGAAATCATCCAAACAAGGGGGAGGGGAACAAAGCTTCTATTCACTTGGGAGTATTTCTAGTGAAATCCTATGCAATTAATTCACATCTCCGTTAGTTAAGCATTTCTCCCAGCCCCAAACATATAGCATGAAATAAGCAGATATAAGCAGTCTCTTAATTATGAAAGTCTTATCTGTTCCTTGGAGGGAAAATCTTCTCAGTTCCTGGTTCAGCTTCCTTCACTCAGGGTGTGTCAGCTTCAGGTTTAGTAGTTTTCCCTGTGTCTTGAAATCAGCTCTGCTGTGTCTTCTGGCAGAGATCAAGACATGTGGTGTCTCCAAAGGTCAGCTCACAAGTGAGCTAAGGAGTTACTTCCTGTCTCAACAGAAAGGCTTTTGTAAGCAATCTAAATCAGGCAGGTGGTGTTTATTAATTGACTACCAGCAGTTAACCCCCACACTGCTAGATTAAAGGCACATTACTTGAACAGGGATTACTCCCCTGTTACAGACGTCATCTTAAAGGCAAATGAAGCACAGCCATTCTGATTGGCTGGCGTCATTGCCTTTAAATGATGTCATCATTTTTTTTTGTTTTCGGCAAAATCACATGGTTTTCACGGCCCAATCAGGACCGTGGGAACCATATGACAAAAATGTGACGTCATAGGCCTATAAAAGCCTATATCGTCTCATTTTGAAGCCAGACGCCCATTACTGTAGTGTATGTGTTAGGGGGTATTTTTTTAGAGTATTGTTTATTTTTTGGGGGCACACCATTGGTACCGCAGTGACACACGTTGTGTGTTAATAATGAGATGCACTAGCCTCTTCACTATGCTATTCATTTGTCTGATCTAATTTATAGATCGCCTAAATGGTGCCACAACAGATAACTCTACAAACTGCATTTAACATGTCTGACTTAGCTATCTGAGAGGCTGCAAGAGCAGTATACCAAAATCTTTGGACATTGTCATTTGCTCTTATGCGACACTAGTGAATTCAATTGGACCTCAATAGTGTCCTTCAGCTAATGTATGTCCTCTGATTACTTTGAGTCCATGTGCCACTGAGAGTATACAGATTCAATAGTTCTGTTACCCTAATATTCAACAGCAGCATATAGCGTATAGCGTACTTAGTAGGTTAATTGGAAGTCATATGATTCTCAGAGTCTCCACCTACCCAGCTATTTAACAATACGGAGCCGTCTTACTTTGGGGACTTTTAATATCACTGTATATAAGTTTTCTGCACTTGTGTCGTTGTTATGAAATTAGTAATAACATTGTATTATTTTGTTATTATCTAAATACCTATTATACTGTGTCAATTTGAGGGATTAAATTACAATACCCTCTTTATGGGAATATTGATACTCCCTGATTATTTTAGTCACGTTAATACCAATATACAGCTCAACCCTGTTATAACACGATCCGTTACAACGCGAATCCGCTTATAATGTGATGCAAGCGTGGCTCCCAATTTTCATATTTATGAATACTTTACAACACAGTTATTGGTATCTTAAATACTTTATTGTACAATGCATGCAATTGTACATTATTTCTAACGCGATCCGCTTATAACGCAATGTGATTCTTTGGACCCCAAGCACAGCGTTATAAGGGGGTTGAGCTGTACTTTGAGTGCAGACTGAATGGGATACAGTGTAGGCAGTTTCTTACACTAAATAAATGTCCAAAAGGTGTATTGAATACCAATACAGCATTGCAGTAAGTTCATAGTACAAGACTCAAATGATCACATTAGTATACATACTGTACAACTGACAACGTGTATGTCGAAAAATCTAACACATATAATATCAAAATGCAATATAAAGATTAAAAAAAACCTTACAACAAAGAATGAAAGAATGACAGGTGAATGAGACTCTACATTTAGGGCCCAAATCTGCCCTTTATCAAGAATTTGGAATTCAGAACGCTGCCCTTTTAAATTGGATTCAATTTACCTTTTGAACATTTATTTTGCGTCTTGCTATTTTTTGGACCGTTTATTGCTCCTTTTTACTTATGTATAGTATTTTAGGTTGGGAATTAAAGATCACCTTGTGCAATAGTTCATCATTTATATATTTAATTCTTTTTCTATATTTGTTCCTTTACCTTACCTTTAAGAAACTCTCTGCTGTTCCATCTTATTTCTTATATCCATATCTGTCATTTAACTCATTTTGCATAGTTATCATCTTACACTGTCAAGTTGTTTTTAAACCAGTTTAAAGTTAAAGTTAAGCATAGAAATCAGATGCAAAGTTTTAAGAAATATTTTGTGGCACTGGGGATTTTGAAGATTGATCATAATGGCTTAGAGCTAATTAAAGTAACCTTATCACATCATGAATGTTGGCTTAGTGTCAGACTCAGACTTTGTTGCTGTTATATAAGAGCATCCTGCAAATCTTATCTGACTTGACAGCAATGGCAAAACGGTGAAAAAGGACTATTTCTCTGTAAGCCTTATTCTTTCTGGCTTTGTACTATTTTTATATAAAAAACACTCATGTTTAAAAACATTATCTAAATGTGTGAATCCGTTTTCTCAAATTGTAATAAACCATACCAATATATGGCTTTATGTCCTTCAATGTCCTTATGATTTGAAAAAATATCATAATTTAATACATGTAGGTTAAAATGAATATGTTTGCCCAACCAACTATCGTGGACCTGATTGGTGTACGTACAGTACTGTACTTTCATGTGGTCTCTCATTTTTTAGTTTGTGTGCTCTCATCGATATGTCCATTTTTCCTGAACCAGTTGGTCTTTTCCTCAGTCAAGTTCCTGAGGTGTAATACTCTTAGGGGCCTATGCTAGAAACCTTCATAACCCACTTATCTGGGCTTTTTAGCTATTATCAGCTAAAAATGCCTACAGCAATTCAGAAAGCCTCAATAAGTGGGCGGGGAAGGAACTAATCACCATTTTTTGCTGTCACCCAAATCACATTGCCAAGTGAGCCACGAAAAGCCCCTTATCGGCAGGTTTTGAAACTCGTGCAATGCTAGTAGCCTTGATTAGATTATCGCGGCAAATCGAGGCTCTAGAATGGCAATTTCCTCCCAAATTCGTCTTGCCAGAAAAAGTTGGCGTGTAGCTGGTGAGAAGCTTCTGAGGCGGTGGCGAGAGAGGGAATTAGAAAAATAATGCAGTTTTCCTGCATCGGATTGATGCCGGGAGTCTCCGGAGCTGATACACATTAATACCAGCACCTGAGGCCCCCGGCATGATTCAGATGCATGAAAAATGTATTTACAGGCAACTTCATTACCTAAGCGCAGCGGTGCGCAAACTGGGGGGCATGCCCCCCAGGGGAGGCGGGAGATTTTTCTGGGGGGGTGCGGGCCGTTGCAGAGACACTGTGCTCTTCCCCAAGACATTTAAATTAAATGCCTGGGGATCGCGTGAGGCCTCTGCAACACTATACTTACCGAGGTTCAGGCGCTCTGTGATGCATCACCATGGCCACATGACATCACACGCATCAAATGACGCCACGGGTCACGTGACATCACATGACCACGCAGCATCATTTGACGCAGGTCTAATGCAGCTTGCATCCTTGCAACATGTCATGGCCGGCTTCCAGGAACAACAAGGACATGTTTACAACCGTCTTGGCCGTTTGGAAGAACGTGATATCACCGCAGAAGCTGAAGTATGTGAACTACGCGCGCCATAACCGCTGTGCCTGTTCAAAATGCTGTGCCTATGCAAACTGCTCCCTGTGTACCCCGTCCGGAAAAATTCGGGGGGAAAAAAACAACAATTCTGGTGTTTCCACAACCAATGAAGACTTCTATTTCAACTACAGCCCACACTCTATAATACCAATGAAGTCACAGCGGAAGTAATTATCACCCTACTTAAGGATGAGGCCCTTGCTTGGGTCTCCCCTATGTTAGAACAGGATAGCCCACTACTAAGGGATCTGGAGGGATTCATCAAAGCCATGAGTCTGGTTTTTGATGACCCAAATCGCCATGCAACCACTGAAGCAACTTTGAACAACCTTCGTCAAGGAAGACGCTCGGTAGCTGAGTACGCTGCTGAGTTCGGCAGATGGGTTGCCGATACTGAGTGGAATGAGGCCGCTCAGAGATATCATTTTTAGCAGGGTCTCTCTGAGCAAATTAAAGACGAACTGGCCGGGTTGTGCCTCCAAAGGGGTTTGAGGAATTTGTCTATTTATGCATTCAAATTGATCGAAAGCTTATTGAAAGACGATTGGAGAGACAGGGGATCATGCCAAACAACCCCGGGGTTTGAGATGCTAGCACCTCAAGATGTTCCAGGGAGACTGAGGTGGGGCCAATGCAAGTAAACACATTGCGGGGCCTATTTCAACTAGAGAAAGGAGTAGATGCCGAACAGAAGATCTCTGTTTGTATTTCAGAAATGAGGGACACTATCTCGACGATTGGTGAATAAGTCCAGGCGGTCTTCTTTCCCGAGCCCTAGAAGAAATTAGCTGCACGCCATTTCAAAGACTGTTTTCTCTGCTTCTCAAAGTAAAGGTAACCCTCCTTCTCTACATCCACACCTCCTGGTCCCTATTATAATCGAGGAGGGAACACACTCTTTTTTCAACCACAGTAATAGTTGACTCAGGGGCGGCAGGGAATTTTATGGACATAGAATTCGCCAAGAGCCATTCGGTACCTTTTATAACCAAAGAATCACCAGAAAGGATTGAAGTCGTTGACGGATCTCCTTTGATCTCTTGACCTGTTACCCATGAAACAAGTAATTTAACACTAATCATAGAGCCAATTATCAGGAGAAGATTTAATTTAGTCTTATTCCTTCACCCTTGTTTCCAGTGATTCTGGGAATTCCATGGCTCATGTTCCACAACCCATTAATTGACTGGAAGACCAAGATACTCACGTTTCCACCAACCCATGGTGGAATGGCCAATTCCTCGAAATGAGAGAGCATTCAAAGATTTGTGGGTTTTGCTAACTTCTATAGACGTTTTATTAAAAACTTCTTTGGCATTATTTCCCCAATCACCTGACTCACACCAAAATAATTTCCCTTCAAATGGTCTCCTGAAGCGGATGTGGCATTTGAACGGTTAACCACTGTTCACCTCTGCTCATATCCTCATTCATTAGAATCCAGAACTACCATTTGTCATGGAAGTGGACGCACCGACTCCGCTTTTGGTGCCATTCTTTCACAAAGAATTGGACCCAAAATGCTCCTTCATCCATGCACTTTCTATTCGAACCAAATGTCAAAGGTAGAAAGAAATTATGACATCGGAAACAAGGAACTTTTGGCTATAAAATCTGCATTCTCAGAGTGGAGACATTTACTTGATGGGGCCAATCACACAGTTACCATCCTTACGGATCACAGGAACTTAGAATTCATTCGATCTGCAAAGAGACTGTCTTCTCATCATGCCAAGTGGGCTCTATTCTTCACAACATTTAATTTCCATATCTCATACCGCCCCGGATTCAAGAATGGGAAGGCTGACGCCTTGTCCCGGTTATTGCATAATCCTTGTTCAGATAAGGAGCAGGAAGAAACTATTCTACCAAAGATTTTTTTTCTGGGAGTTACGTTTTCAGCCGAGCTCCTCGCACGAATTAAAGATGCATAGTCAAATGACTCTTTTCTTTATAAACCTCCTTCGGAGGCTGAATTATTTCTATGTGAGGGTCCGTGGAACTGTAAGGACCGACTGTTCTTCTTAAGGAGTTAAGATTAGTAGTGCTTCAATTAATGCACGACTCCCGACCTGCTAGTCACCCAGGTGTCCTCAAGACACAGGATCTTTTGTCCCGCTCTTTCTGGTGGCCCAAATTATCCCAAGATGTTAAAGACTATGTTCTCTCCTGTGAGACTTGTGCTAGGACCAAGACTCCTCGAGCATCACCTGTGGGTTTGCTGCAGCCTCTTCTGATTCCTACTTGTCTTTGGGGGTCTAGATCAATGGATGTTATTGTTGACCTACTGAGATCAAGTGGACATAATACCATTCTTGTACTAGTGGATCGACTTACAGTAATGCCTCACTTCATTGCAGCACAGAATCTTCCTTCAGCAGACCAGGCAATCAAGTTGATCGTGAAAGAGGCATTCCGCTTCACGGGGCTCCAGATGAAATCTTATCTGATAGAAGGGTGCAATTTACTTCAACATTTTGGAGGACTTTCTGTTCCTCTAGCAATTTGTTTAAATGTATCTTCTGGCTATCATCCACAATCCAAGGGCCAGACCAAAAAGACCAATCAGACATTGGAACAATACTTATGCAGTTTTTATTGCCATCTCCAGGATGACTGGATTGATTTTCTAACGCTAGCTGAGTTTTAGTACAACAACTCACACCATTCATCGACACAGAAGAGTCTATTCTCAAATTTTAGATTTCATGCAACCGTTATTCCTAATTTTCCATCTTCGGGTCCCATTCCAGCAGTTAGAGAAGAATGGTGGAGCACTGCTAGAAAAAAATGAAGGGCTGGAGGCTTGTGGCAAATTAAAAATGCTTTAATCTATTGCATGAGTAGACCGGGCTACAGAAAGAGTGGTTCTCTAACGCGATTCGCGCTGTCAAAGCGCTTTGCCAAAGAGTAACCCTTGTGTACAGAAATCACTCATTTATGGATGCTGAAATGCGGAAGTATGTTCGCGCCAAAAAACACCCCCCCGATCACCTGGTCAGGTGCAACTATGGGTGCCTCAAGGCTCAAGCAACCTCCTCAGTATCGCGCATGCAAAAGGAGAACAACAATAATAAAATCCAAAATATCCACCCACTTACTGAGTCTCCGCCTCATCAGCCGCTCCCCTGTCACCCAGAGCTTCCTTCCGAAAACCAAGATGGCGATCGGAACAAAAAACTACGGAAGTGCTCCACAATTCTTCTTTACTTGGATTGACCTTTACCGGAAGGAGGCACGCTGTATCTTTCCAGGACCTGATGATTCGAGAGTTAACTGGTTGTGTTTTAACATTATGCAGTTCATATATTATATGGCGATATACTTGCTCATGCCTAGGGATTGAGGTGGGTTGTCCCATTAGTGGGTGTGGGGTGTGCTCTCTTCATTGAGTGCTCATTTCACACACTCACTGTGGGGCTTCTTTACCATTTCATTGATATCCCACACTATGGCTACTAAGTGAGCATTCAAGCCTGTTTACTGCACATGCATTCCCTGAAGTTATACTCTCTCCTGGACTTCAATGCTATATTGCAATTATCATCCAGATATTAGTAGCACCTATCGGGGATTTATTTCCCATATCTACCATTCCAGCAGTTACAGAGAAACTTGAGATTTTGCAAGACGTCCAGGAGACCCTCTAAGAGACACTTCATGAGGCTCAAGTACGATACAAAAGAGCAGCAGACCAACACCGCAGACCCTCCCCAGAGCTTCATGTTGGGGATAAGGTCTGGCTTTCTACGAGAAATCTATGATTACGGTTCCAACCATTAAATTGGGACAAAAATACATCAGGCCATTCCGCATTTCAGCACTAATAAATACAGTGCCTCGATTAGAGCTTCCAGAGGCCATTAAAATACACCCTGTTTTTTATACTTCCCTGCTGAAGCCATTCCGGGAAAATCTGTTTCCTGGAAGGAGACTTCCTTCTCCTGACTCTGTCCTTGTGGATAACGAAGAGGAATTCATTGTGGAGAGAATTTTGGACTCCAGTTTACACCGAGGGAGACTACAGTACCTGGTCCACTGGGGGGGCTATGGCCCAGAGGAGAGGTCCTGGGAACCCAAAGATTTCATTCATGCTCCATGACTAGTCAGAGCTTTCCTACGGAGATATCCAGACAAGCCTAAGAAGGATCATCCGGAAAACGCTCTTGGGAGGGGTGAGTAATGTCAGGTTCTAGCCTGCAGTACCCATGCTCCTCCACTGGGACTGCATCTACTCTGCTAGCTCCCTCAAAGAACATTCCAGACCATGAAACCTGACACCTGTGCACCTGTCCCATGTCTACAGCCAGACCTATATAAAACTCCCTTTCCTGTTCCTCCCTTGCCTGTTTATACTGGTTTCTCCAGCACCTGCTAGGTTCCTGTATTCACTGCTGCTGCTTTTGCTGCTGCTTTTGCTGCTGTTGCCTTTTGCTGTCTGCTAATCTCTGACCTCTGCTTGTGACCACGACCAAGCTATCTGCCGCATGCCTCCAACCTCTACTTGTGACCCCGACCACGCTATTTGCCGCCTGCCTCCGACTTCTGCTTGTGACCCGACCATGCTCTCTGCTGTTTCTGCCACTGGGATCCACTCCAGCCACAGATCAACCCTTGACACAGTGGTACTTCATACCCATATAATATGGGTATGATAAGCTACTATAGCAGTCAATGGCTAACCTATATAAAAAAATCATCTAGCCAAAAAATACACAACAATTCAATAAATACACAAGCACCTATACATCACAACAATAAAAGAACTAAAAAGCTTCAACTACACATCAATAAAATTATTCTAACACCAAAACCGCAAAACAATAAAAATTATGGTATACCAAAATACTAGAATACAATTAAATGCACACCTAACCAACAAAACAATTCAAGAAATAAAACCGCTAACCAATCCTAAAATGTAATAAAAACAAGCAATTCAAATACCAAACAATTTAGTGAAAACAACAAACGGAAATAGAAAAAATAACAATCAATTGTAAACAAGCATTTGCCAAATGCAAATTTGCATTGCCCATCACTGTATTTATCTGTTCCCTAAATACAATCAAAAAACCTGAAAGACAATTACATACATTCAATATTTATCTTACCTTTTAGAAGTCTTCACCCTCCGAATCCCGGCGTAACAGGAAGCTCTCGACCCGTGACGTCATCCACTCCAATCCAAATCCATCCTCATTGAAGATCAGCATCAGGTACAAAAATCTTCTTTCTTTCATCTTCTTTCACCTTGTTCTATCTTCTTCTGTCATTCTTTTCTTCTATCTTCTTTATTTGTAATCCAATGTACCCCATGGTAAATCCAGCAACGGAAGTTGCCTCGTGTTCTTGAGCTAAAATAAGACGGAAGAGGCCTTATATAGGGCCTGTGACGTCACATTTTAGGGTCAGATGGTACAGCTCCAATCCGATTGGGCGCTGTATCATGTGACCAGCTTTCTTTCTTTTTTTTTGTTGCATGTGATGTCATCTCCATGGGAGGTACGTCATATCCTTAAAAACACATGGCTGATATCACATGGTATTACAGCCAATGGGATTGAAGACAATCCCATTTGTTCCTGTACCATGTGATATGTTCCTAGTTTTAAAGGATGTGACATCATCCCTTAAAGTGATGTCACATCCTTTTTAACAAATGGAACATATGATATCTAGAAAATATTCTACTAATTGCACAGTCACAGAGTTTTTAGTACGTTATAGCGCTAAACCCACTAGCAAGCTTGTGAGAGGAGTACCTGCTGTGCCGAAATAAGACTTTGTGAAGCCCTAAGCCAGTAGTTTCCTACCTTTTTTTGGTTAATGAGCCTTATGTGAGATTCTGAGGAACCCCAACCTTCTCCAATAGCGCGTCTGACATCAGATACATCGTAAATTCTTCTGTATTTGGTACAATTTTAAAATGATCTGAACATTACAGGGAACCCTTTAGGGATCCCAAAGGAACCCAATGGTTCTTAGGAACCCTGGTTGCAAAGCATTGCCCTAAGCTATGATAAAGATGATGCCCCTATAAAAATTATAATATTAGTAGGCATTGGATAATGTCAGAGAGTATCCCCTCTCGCTCGTGGCACGTCTGCTGCAAGGTAATTGCTGTCGTCAGACTGTCAACTGGTCCGTAGCATATCCCTCTGATGGTCACCGGCGTCGGATATCTCCCATGCCGGGCTATGGCGTGTGTACTCTGAGCCCAGAGTGCTCCGTCGTCGGATCCCACTCACAGTTGGCTCTCAGGTCTCATGAGATGTTAGGAGGAAAAGCCGGTTCCTGTGTTAGCTAATTCAATGCCTTTAGGCTACAGTAGATAGAGTCTCTGCTGTAATGCAATGCTATGTTGAGACCCGGGCTGCTGCATGAGTGACAGGATAACCCTACGTGTTTCGAAAGACAAATTTTCTTTGTCAGGGGTGCAACCACTATTGGGATTCAATTCCGAGGTATCTGCATCCATTTTTGATGCCGTATTCCTGTCCCACAACAACCTGTATATAGCAAACATGTGTGGTCCTGTGAATTACACATGTAACTGAAGACCACCTCACCTTCTGACACTACATGTGTGAAGTACAGAGAGGCACAGAAAACAGCTTTGTCAAATTAAACCGCTTTCATTTCGCAATGAAAATAACAGGAACCAACAGCTGTATCACAAGGCTGTTGACTCACAGCTCTTCAGTTGGCTTGAGGCTGCCTGAGCCCTGGTTTATGTACGCTAGGCTCTAGATTCTGCCCTTAACAGAGAAATCAGTACACCTGGGTCTAGTCGACGAAAAGGCGAGTTTCCGAAAATGTGTCGGCCATTATAGAACATACACGGTGGCGTTGGTTAGGCCACACATTGCAGATGCAGACACATAGAATTCCAAAAATAACGCTAATGGCTGAACCTGGTCTGACATGGAAACGATCGAAGTGTGGCGTTAGGCTTACAACATTGAGATACTTTAAGAGAAAAGCTGAGGACCTGGCTATGCGCCTTTTCAACCTTAGCCGAAGAGTATTTAATGAACACTGGTTATACCACCTAACAACTCTAGCCTAAGATCGCAAACAATGGAGATACATTTCCGTGGATGTCGGGTGAAGAGGCGAAAACAGAAACAGGTTCTAGTAATCATCCTGTAAACCCATGATGCTGGATATACAGGACTGGCTCATATGGCTGTATGCTAGAATGATAAGATCTCTTTTCAGAGTTATGTATTAAGATTACCGGGCATAAAATAGCACCAGAGATCAACGGAAAAAAAACACCATTGCTTTCAATGGGATATTTTGCTTTGATAAATCTGGTGTATTTTTTGTTTTTGCTCCTCTTGTAGCAGGAGACTTTGGGATTTATTCAATAAAGGGCAATAGTGTAGATTTGGCACTACTACATGGAAACACCCATTCACTTAAATAAGAGTTTCCTTGCAGTTGTGCCAAATCTGCACTTTATTAAATACGCCCCTTTTGACAAATGCAATTGATGCCTCTTCAGATATCCAGTAATCAAAAAAGAAATCTCCCTTCATATAACTTACACATTTATATTTGAGAATCCTGAACAAAATAAATAGTTCTATGCAATATAAGCTCACAGAACCCAAGCCTCTTGCTGACGTAGCTCTTAGGCTTTGGTCCCACTGCATCCGGCAGCGTGCGCGGCCGTGTGTGCGTTACTCACCAGCAGGGGTATCCTCCCGAGCTGGTCCCAGTCCCCCCCTCGTTGCACGGCTCACTACGCACTGTGATGCGTCAGCCGCCAGGGGATGCAAGAGAATTGCGATCCCGAGCGGTGACACGTCACGTGGTGCGCTGATGAGCCAATCAGGTCTGGAGTTAGAGGCAGCTTCCCCCACCTCCAAAAGGTAGGGGGAGGAAGTGTGTGTGTGTGTATATGTGTTGTGTGTGTGGGGGGGACGGACGGACGGACCGACCGATGGGGGAGGAGGGAAGGGCGGGACAGCACGGAGAGCCCTTTGCTCAAAACAAGCCCCCCCGGTCCAGCTCCCGCTCCCTACAGACCGCATATAGCGGTCAAGTGCCTCTCCACCTGCTGCCTGTCTAAAGGGCGGGCACGTGGTCTGAGGCAGCGGGGCCTTAGCCTTACACTGAGGCAGTTTTAATGTCACTTAAGTACTACTATAACGACCTCACCAGCTGAATAGACCTCGAAACACTGCTGTTTTTATTTCTCTTTCTTGAACCTATATCCATGGCATCCCAAATTCCTCTCAGACAAATAAAGGCTTTTTCTTGTCACATTTAGCTGAACTCAACACTTTCTATTACAGTAAAACACAAACATATTCGTAATCATTTGTTGGAGCATTAATGTTTTGTAAAGCTGCATTCCCTTCAAACAAAAGCCTTGTTACCAAAATAAGGTTTAGCTCGTTCTGATTGTGTTCATTGATAATCTGCATTCCTCTTTCTTGTAGTATTATTTTTTTCCTGTGGGTCACAATGATATCACCAATACATGTAAATTACTGAAAAGAAAATTAATATCTTTTGCATAGTGTAAATAAGATGGGGATCATTTCCAGTTCGTTTAAAAAAATCATGGTTTAAAAAAGTGTACTTTTACGGTGTATGTTCCTATGAAGGGCACTGGTATAAACCATCCTGGTTATCATCGTTGTGCAGAATTGCAGTCTTTTGTTTGTAGGCTCAATCAGCCATGTCAAATGGTGTGAAAACATATACAGTACCTACTTCTCTTCTGCATAGAAGATCCATCTCACATTCATGTATTTTCTTAACGTCAGGGCATCAAAATCCCTTGATTAAATAAATAAAAGAAGAACACAGCAGCCCTTTTTTTACAAATTCATTATAGTACCATTATTAATTGTTGTAGTACTTTACGGCTGTATTCAACATTAAAGTCCGTTATGCTGTAGCCTCCCTAGTAAGTTCATGATCACAAATTCTAACATAAGCATTCTCAGCCTAGTGATTTGGCATTGCCTTCTTGCTAGTGTAGTGTTCAGTAATATTATAAAGGAGAAAGAGTTAAATTTGAAGTAGAATGTGGCTTATGACAGCAACACTTAAATGTTCATAATGCAAAATTGCCTGTCTACTCGGACTTGGCACCTATTGTTTCCACCTACTGATATTTTCTTTAAAAATGTGCAGGGAGAGAGACACCATAGCAGTAATTCTTGAAGAATGAAAGCAACATTTAATATAACTAGTCCTAAAAATAATAAGCTGGGGAGAGGGAACATTTTGACAGCACTAATGGACCAGTTATTTTCTTGTCTTTTTCACCTACATAGGTGAAAGCTATTTAAAAATGAAATGAAAAGAGCTAAATATGCAGTTCTCTGTTTTCTGTACTTTTATTTACAAAAGTACCATACATTAGAACTTAAAGTGCATTTTAAATATATAAAAGTCATAAAATAATTGTTTTCTATTATAGGGCCAGATTCAATAAACTTAAAAGGCAACTTTTATTGCCCAATATCAACAAAAACCTGGTAATTCCCTCTTCATCGTCAATAATAATAATAATAATAATAATAATAATAATGATAATTATAATAAAAGAGCTTCTTTGTGTGTGTCCATGAAATCTAGAATCCTGAAAATTTGCATACATAGTAATGGGACCCTAGGGATGTGCACCTGGGGATTATTTTTTTATTTTTGCATAATTTTTTCTCCTGTGGGGTTGTAATAGAGGGAAGGATGTGAGGTGGGGGTGTGGAGAGGCAGGGGTGTAAGAGTGTGAGTGGGGAGGTGGGGGAGAAAGAGGGAGATTGTGATAGCCCCTTTCATGGAATCTCAATGTCATGTCCATCGATTGTCTCTTATACTTTGTATATATTGATGAATATCCATCACCCCAGGCATACAGTATATCATTAATAACATACCGATAGGGCAATTCCTCAGGCTGAGGCGTAACTGCTTATCAACAGCAGAGCATAAGAGACAATTGATGGACATGACATTGAGATTCCGTGAACGGGGCTATACTAATAAAATCATTAAAAAGGCTTATTATAGATTCCAAACATTGCAAAGAACAAAACCACCTTCCAATAATAAAACAGAAAACAGAGACGATACAATAAGATTTATTGGAAGTTACAGCAGTCAGTGGCAGGAGACAAAAACATCCTCCAAAAACATTGGCACGTACTACTAGAGGATATGGATCTTCGGAAAATCCTACAGGACACACCAAGTACAGGATGTAGACGTAGCAGGAATACTAAGGATAGACTTGTACGCAGTCACTTTCAATCGAAACCACTTGACTTGGTTAGGGGAAAAACCACAGGGTTATTATCCATGTGGCAGGTGTAAGGCCTGTCCTCATATGAGGATTACTAAGACCTTTAGCAATTCATGAAACACAATGGTATTTAAAATGAATTGCCTAACAAGTGGTGTCATCTACCTAATGACGTGTGACTGTGGAAAAATGTATGTAGGGAAAACACACAGACAGTTCAAGACGCGAGTGCTAGAACACATAGGAAATGTCAGGAATGCTGTCGATACTCTTATAGCGAGACATGTCACTGAATTCCCCCAAGGGAACAAGAATGTGCTGCATTTTGTCACGATTGAACATGTCACACGCAATCCACGTGGTGGCAATTGGGACAAAAGATTGCTCCAACGGGAATGTTGATGGATTTTCCAATTACAGACCCTATCAGCCTTTGGACTAAACGAGGGGTTTATTTATTCTTCATGTCTTTAAGAACCTAGCTGTATTAGATTATCAAGGCACTAGACACTAATTCTATTTATATCTACATGGGCAGTACTCCAACGGAGCTGCCCTATTTATTCCACAGATTTTTTTTACCTCTCTCTTAGTGCATATGTGTATATTCTATTATTGATTCACTGTGTGGGGCGTTATGGGATCCAGGGATACAGTTATAATATCGACCACTCGGGGCAGATCACAGTAATGGACCACACACTCCTACACACTGTACATTCCTACATTGAGTCTTCAGAAGTCAGATATGGATATACTTAATTTCACTATTTACAACTGTATATTTATTCTATTGGTGTCTATGCCTTGATAGGACATCTCCTGCAAATACTTACTATACCACCTACATTATTCCAAGTAGGGGGTCTACCTTACTTTAACTAGCTCTGCGTCATATTGCTGTACTGATATCGGTACTGAAGCAGGGAGCCAGTTAGCACAGCGTCTATGGCTGCGATAAGAATACAGCATTGGCTAAGGAGATTGGTGCTTCATGCTGACAAATACAATTAATGTCCGCAATACTATTCATCTGTGCTCACCCGACCTGATAGGGCAAATATGGATACTTAACTCCTATTGGCCAACGTAACTACTAGCCTCCGTGGTTCATGGAAGATAAAGACTCACTAAAGGGAGGTTTCGAATGGACTCCTGCCCCTGATGAAGCGTGGTAGACATGTGAAACATATGTCGGCAGAGTAGGACATCGCGAGTGTAACGTCACGGAGGAGCTGCAGCCCAGTTGAATCCTTCCTCCACCATTATGGCTTGTATAACGTTTACCTTTACCCTTGGGTTAGCTGAAACCCTCGTTTTCCCTCTGAGGACTGCACTTTCAGTGTCATATATATATATATATATATATATATATATATATATATATATAAAAATATATATATATGTAGCCCTGGTAAGAAATGGGGCTATAGTTTTATCCTCCTCCTGGTATAATCCCTGGTAAGGGCAGGTTGCCAGGAGTTATCATGGGTTTCCCCCACTTCAAGCACTTGCCCTGAGTGGTGGAGGTAGGTCACCTGACCCTGTGGCAAAGCAAGAGACACAGGGGCGGTGCCTGCTGAGAGCATAAAGAGCCGTGCATTTTCCTATTTTAGTGTGTGATAGTTGGAGTTAGGGTTAGGAAGGCGAGGAGTGAGCAGCTCATGAGTAGAGCTGATAGGATATAGTAGGTGGACCAAATACCTCTCACCCTGCTTAGGGGGTGAGGGAAGAGCTAGCCCCACTCTGGATGCCCTTTGGTCCAGAGTGGCGGCAGGGATCATCACAAGGGAGAACAGTTAGTGGACTGTGCATCACTGTACCTGTCTGCTGCTGCTGCTGCTGCTGCTTCTGCTGCCAAGAGAATAAAGAGTCTGCTGGTTTTAAAGAGAACCTTGTGTGAGACTGGTATCTCTCATCCCTGCGGGGAATCTCTGTAGTAAGGATTCCACCCCGCATTCCTGGGGCTTACTATAGATGGAGGCGCTGCACCATTGAACAAGGACGAAGGCATCCACCCCAGTAACCTGTTCCTGTTGTCCCCCATGTCATCGCGGGAGACTCAGGCCCTCCTGTTGCCAGCAGGTATGCACCACACTGAGACATATAGCCAGACCCCAGAACACCTTAGGGGACCTGATCTGCGATATATATATACTTGTGTGGTTTTATTGGGTTCAGTGTCCTTCTTATATTGCAATGGTCACTGTGATAGATAGTGGACTATAGTCACTTTATTTACTATTCTGTGCTATTTGGTTGAGAAAGGATTAATTACCTCCATGCATGTTTTCAGTTATGAGTTTAAGTCTCTCTGAGACTAACAGCTGATACAAGTTACTTAATCTGTAGTGCTACAACTAATAATTTCATAGTGACACACAAATAAGATACGATGTACCTTTACCTAGTACCGCTTACAATAGTATCATTACATGTGCGCATTGCCACTATTCTCCTGTAGGATAGAATCTGACTGCAATTTCTGCCATCAGCATATTCATGTTGCTAATCTTGATAAGTCTGCTGGGGAATGTGTGTGCATATGTACATACTGTATATATTTTTCATCCAATGAGGATGTATTCATTCATGTATATACTATAGGATACTAAGATAATATTAAGGTAACCATTATACTCCGATGATACTGGCTTAATAGTTGATCCATATCAGATTTTACAGGATGCAGCCATTGTGGAAAGTTTGTACGATATACATTGGGTTCATTCCAATAGGACATTAATATATTGGGGCTGCAGTATCAAAAGACTGTAGACTATTAAGTATACAAAAGGATAATTGATCCATATTTTTTGAGTTCTTTACTCCTCCTCTACGGGGACTTTATATGGCTTTTAATTATTTAGTGTAATATATTTGATGCAATAAAAGTTTTTTTTATTTTTGGTTTATTGTATCCCTCCCTCTTTGGCTATATTATCAACCTTTACGAGGTATTCACTAATGGGCCATCATTGCTAGTAATGTGGGAAAATTAGGAAATAGTGCATTTCAGTGGGGTTCTTTTGACCCTTCTTCTGGGTCTTCTCTGTATACGACTTCAAGATAATACCTAATCCTCTCTCAGCTGAAATTCCTGCTGGTGTCCTCATTTTCTTTTGGCAGAGCACTGGATTTAGAATGCATTTATATTGCTTGTAAGTGAATGTGTTGTTTGCTTCATGTAGACATTATCTCATTTTATTTGTGTCATTTTCATTTATAGAGAAACAACAATATCATTTAGATGCAGTTCCGAAATAAGCATTTTTCATTCAAAACGCTATTGTGTGTTTGAGAAAAATGGGTAAAATTGGGTTTTAAAATAATAGCTTTTCAATCTGGCCATTATAGGGAATTCACAAGATACAATACAATGGTGCAATTTCAGAAGGACATTTTATATACTGTGTTCTACATTTATAGCAGTGGCAATTTGCAGTTAGGACACAGCTTTCAAAATGTAGGCCTAACTTGTTTAATATGGAGATAATCACTTTATAAGTACATATTGAGCTGTCCCCAATCAGGATTAAATCCTACACGTTGTGACCCTGCTCCCTTTTAAATTCTACCTTCATCTTGTACCTGCCATTTGCTACAGTAAGTGATTTACCTTGCAACAAGGAAGATGGGAAGAGGATTGTTCCAAACAAGCAATTTATGTAATTTGTGACACAGGAGGTCTCCTTCTCTGGTCTCTCATGTGTCACAAATGACATGAATCTCTTGAGAACAAAGTAAATATATATAGTACTGTATTTACTCTGTGTCTGCTTAAAATGCACGTCCATTGGCAATAATAGCCCTCCTCTACATATGTCTTTTAGCCATCTTACACATAACCAACACACGTGAAGATGCATATTAAAAACAGAATAGTTTCAGAAACAAAAATGAAAACATCTAAAACTAGACAAATACATAAAAAGATAAATAATTAGAGATGGACAAATTATTTGCCAATATTCGAATTTTCCCTAGAAATTGAATTTTTTCGCAAATGCAAAGATTTGGGGGGGGTGCGAGAGAGAGATTTTGTTAGAGTAACAATTGGTATACATGCCACATACCACCCCAAACACACCTTTAAACAACACAGATACCTGTGCACACACACAGGGGAATATTCATCAGCGGTGTGAATATGAACAACAATTTGTGGACCAAATTTTGACACATTTGCCCATCTCTATCAATAATGTCTGCTAATGAACCAAATCTTAATCGCTAAAGTTTATTCTTAGCACCTGATTGAAATACCATTTTAATAGTGTAATAGAACTCAAAGTAATCTCCATATAAGTATATTAAGAGGTATTATCACAAAAAGGGACTCAAATCATTTGTCATTAAAACCCCAGGAGTCCAGTGCAGATAGCCTATGTATCCATAAACATTCCTTTGACATATACAGTGTTCCTTATAACCTCCTCACGTACCCCCACTCACAGCCTCCTAACCCTTAAGGATAACAGTTCAGGATTGTTGTTATGAAAGTACTTGTTGTGACTCTCTCCAATATTGCTGTAACGTGATTTCTTGACAAGTGTTCTGCAATGGCCTTAGCCCCTGTAAAATTCCATGGCCCTCGTAAAACATCATAAACCATGGAAGATGCCACATTCGGTGGCTGAAGAAAAAACAAAGATTTTTTTTAAAAAGCAAGAAGAAAAAAGATTACTACTCATGGAACAAGATTCTTCAGTCAACTCAGGATCAGGAGCTTTAATCTAGTTGATGATCCAGTGCTTTAATCAAGTTGAGGATTCATTGTTGCCTCCCCGCAGATGGCTTTAGATTACAAGTAGGCTATTGGCATAGATTAATTTTTTTTTGTTTTGAAAATGTTTAGTTTGTGTTTTTATTTACATTTTTGTTTTTCCAGATCTTGGATTGTTTTTTGAGCTTTTATTTATTGTTGGGGATTGACACATTTTTTTGATTATTTCCAGACGGCTCAAAACCTGAAGAGGAGTATAGCCTTCAACATGGATCTTCATTGATTTCAGGCTTCTATTGAGTGCCAATATGGATACCTAGGATCTCCTTGAGAAGGCCTAGGTAGGCCCATTGATACTAAATGGGTTCATTCTAACATTGAAATGTTTAGTTATTTTTAGATATTGTATATGTATGTCTTTATTTATATAGCGCCATTAATGTGCGACTAAGTGCTTCAGGCATAAAAGTAACATTTCGGAAGAGGAGTCCCTGCTCCGAAGACCTCAGGCTGTGGCCCCGCTGTGGTCGGCGGCGTGCGCGGCCGCATGCACGCGGACCACCAGCCACTTACTTCCAGTCTGCTGGTCCCTGCTGCCTCCTTCCGACATGGCTGACTGCATGCTTTGACGCGTCAGCCTGCCGAAGCTGCAAGCTCCTAGTGTTTTGCAGGGCTGACGCGTCATGTGGTGCGGTAGTGAGCCAATGAGGAGGGGAGGAGGGGAGCTGTCTGGAGGTCTGAGTGCTGTGTTGCTGTGTGGTGTGTGGTGTGTATTGTGTGTGTTTCAGACGGGACACAGGGGGACCGCCCCGACCAGTTTTGGCCACGCCCCCCGCACGCAAAAATGCTCCCTATGGACCACAATCAGCCTGAAGTGCCTCTCCACGCGCCACCGCAGTGCAGTGCGGGTGCGCTGACTGAGGCAGCGGGGCCTCGGCCTTACAATTGTGACTGTGCTCGTATCAAAGCGGAACCGCAGGGCTGAGGTAGGGATGCAAATAAACCGACCACAGCCCAGGGACAGAGCCTGTAAGAGTATCCATAGTCGGTATGGAAGCAGGGGTCAGAGCTGGCGGTAATGGTGCAGAGTCCAGGGTACAGGCAAAAGGTCAGGGCAGGCAGCAGTTGTGCAAAGTCCAGGCAACAGGCAAAAGGTCGGGGCAGGTACAAAGCAGCGAGGTCGGGTCACGGTCTGGGGTCAGCAACAGGGAATCCAAATAGGCAAAAGGGTAATGCGTGACAGAGAAGATCAAACGGAGCTGCAGCAAACAGAACTTTGCTCGGCGACTCCCACCAGGAAGTGCAGCCTTATATAGCAGGCTGCCAGTACACAAAATGGCCAGTTTGACACAAAGGGCAGGCAGTCTGGAAAGCCTGAGCTGGCAGCAAAACCAGTCACGGATCGAACAGAATCCTTACAACAATCTAGTAAATACATGTAATCTTAATGTTTGTGATTTAATTTTTTTAAGGTATGTCATGTTTTATTGACCTATTAGCGTAATTTGGCTATAGGCCTATTGCTATCGGCCATTACTATAGGAAAGAAAAAGTTTATGTGCGCTTAATTCAGCAGTGGTGACACCTATGGGGTAATGTTGTGGTAACACATATATTGCACATAGAACGCATTAAAGCAAATAAAAAAATGACAGACAAGATAATGTTCACTGATTACATGGATATATGGTAATCATATGAAAGCATCACATATACTAAAAAACCCAGTGTGATGGGGAAGCCCTAAAAGTCTCGGGGTCCGAATAGAGTCAGCTGGCAATAGTGGGAAAATTAAGGGGGGTGGGGGGAGGAGAGGATCTTCCATGGAGTTGGAGTTTTCTGGAGGTAGTGCGGTGCCTTGTGCTGCTCTTGGAAGAGGTGATCCTGACACTAACAATTGAGAAAATGTCACCCGGCGCTCAAGTAGTGAAAAATAGAGATGAAGAAAAATGTGAAGTATATATACACAGTGCACACCCAAGATATGAAAACAATAAAATACTTATGTAAACCAGGTGACAGTGTCTCAACCTAACTGAACCTCTCTCCTTGGTTCTTGTTGAAAGTTTTGAATAGTTGTTCAGGGAGCACAAGCCATCGGTTGGCACATAAAAAAGAGAAAACACAAATAGTGCAATCCTGTATAAACACTAGTAAAGGGGGTGTGGGGAACTTGATAGAAGAAAACTTCTCAAGAAATGTACACTCACAATTGTGATAGAATATACAGGCGTTGTATATCCAGACCAGCGATAGAAGATGTCCCAGTGTAATCAGACTGATAGAAATCTTCAGATGCAGGATAATAAACCGCTTCACATGGACTCTCACAGACACCCCACAGAAAAAGAGATGAAAACAGGATTGTGCAGAAGGTCAAGATGTATTTCATATATGCACACAGTAAATAGGTAATGTAAACTCACTGGTAATGTACGTGTAATGTACGACAAGGCTACTGGCTAGGTGTACCGGTGATTGATGCCCGGGGTCTCGCGGTCGTAGGTTCTCTCATGTGGGGGGTGGTGCACCTCCAGTCCCCGCGATCCTAGTGCTTCTCCCACTTCCGCGTTCCACTGTGCGTTCCTGCCGGTGTCTCCACGTGGTGATGTCGGTCTTCTGGATCACGTTCGCCTTTCTGCCAGAGCACAACTCTACGCGTTTCGCAGTCTTTGCTTCACCAGGAATTTTCATCTCTTTTTCTGATATGTGAGAAGGTATTGGCACACCAGGTGTATGGTCTGAAGAAAGGACTCTATAGTCCTGAAACATTACTATATGTATATATCTGCTTTGATGCCTTAATACAGCAGAAGTTAATTTAACTCAACCAAAGTCTCCTGTGTGCTTCCTCTATTACCAATACCTTCTCACATATGAGGAGTATAAAATGATGGATTATTACTGTACATACATCATTTCTTTCTGGGCTCCTATCATGTAATAGAGTGTTTATTTGATTTAGTGCATAGTTGATTGTGGTTTCAGTTGGTTTTGCTCAGTGATTTGTTATTGTGGAAAAGTGAGAGCCGAGACTAGTTCTTCTGTCTGCCTCCTGCACGTAGAAGCCAAAATGCTTTAAGATATGTCAAACAGTAGGGAGGAATGATTGATAATATACTTCAATATTTATACACATATTGATAGCACATGTAATGTATAGCATATTTAACAGAAATATATATATCATTATAGAAACATTTTATTGCCTTTTTCTGGGAAGTCTGCTTGAACCAGGTGCAAAATTGTTTGCCAAACAAAACAAAATAAATTTTGCATACGATGAATGGGGGTTGTTTGCAAGCTGTAGTTATGCTTAATAATTAACCTAATAATACCTTTTGCATGCCAGCAAATGCATTAGTTTGTAAATAATGTGTTTGTCAGAGTCAACAAAACTTCCCATATTAAGCTAAAATTATGTCTATATGCAAAAGCAGTAGTTGATAATCAATTTCCATTTTTTTAAATCAAAAAAAGAAGAAAAAAAAGTTGACTGTGCAACAGTATCTTGAATTTTCAATACAGCTCTGGGCCATAACATTGATCTAAACCAGTATTTTTTAACTGGGGTTCTGTGTGCATCCCTAAAGGGTTCTGAAGAATTTCCTTATCAGATCTATCTGTTGGCTGTGGAGGGGACCCGCAAGTTAGGCCCAATCGGAAATCGTGCCTAATTTCCTGTATCGAACGCCTTGGTGGGCCCACCTGCATCATTGCTAAACACAGTGAAGGTGAAAATTCCTACTCACTATTGAGTAGTATAGTATAGTATAGAAGCAGTAATCCAACCAGTGGCAATGATGTCCTTGGATGGTGTGTGGTAGTAGCAATCTCGAGCAGAGAGAAACAAAGCCATAGTGCAGATCACATAAAATATTTATAAAACAAAGAAACTCACAAATGAAGGCTTACAATAAGAAAATTAGTGAAGGGCAGGGTAAGTATATGGTGTGGCTTTTTGGTAAGTCACGATCTCACCGCTCCACCGCTGTACCGCCGGCGCCATCAGTCACTTCCGCATCCATCTTATTCCTCTGGCGCCACTTTCGGTCGCATGAATTCACCCACCGGAGCCGTCAGGGGATGCCTCAGGAATGCTTCTCTCTCAGAGTCTTGGCGCAAGCCACGTTCTACGCGTTTCACCGAACGCAAATGGCAGCTTCCTCGGGAGTGGCTAACTACTACCTCACATGTGGTTTAAATACCCACTACTCTATCCCTCAAACCTGATCTATCGGATAGAGACACACCTGTCTTCAATAGATATTAATATAGCGTCATTATATTTGTATATAATGCAATGTCCAAGCATAAAATACATAAGAAATATATAAAAACTTAATACAATAAAATATATAATTATTATATGTTTAATTAATATAAGTAATACAATATTTACCTCCTACAGATGTGTATGTTGCCCACAAACAACATAGCCATATAAACTAACATTCTGCACTAACAATGCTGTAAATACGGCGATTGATGTTCTCCTCCTTGGACATGAACATGAAACAGAAGGATGAGATTACAGCATTGTTAGTGCAGAATGTTAGTTTATATGGCTATGTTGTTTGGGGGCAACAAACCCATCTGTAGGAGGTAAATATTGTATTACTTATATTAATGGCAAGACTCTAAGAGAGAGGCATCCCCTGACGGCTCCGGTGGGTGAATTCATGCGACCAGAAGTGGCGCCAGAGGAACAAGACAGATGCGGAAGTGACTGATGGCGCCAGCGGTACAGCGGTGGAGCGGTGAGACCGCGACTTACCACAATGCCACAACATATACCTAACCTGCCCGTTACTAATTATCTTATTGTAAGCCTTCATTTGTGAGTTTCTTTGTTTTATAAATATTTTATGTGATCTGCACTATGGCTTTGTTTCTCTCTGCTCGAGATTGCTACTACCACACACCATCCAAGGACATCATTGCCACTGGTTGGATTACCGCTTCTATACTTCTACTCAATAGTGAGTAGGAATTTTGGAGCTCCCTTTTATTATTTCACCTTCACTGTGTTTAGCATTATTGCACTATGTAATGTTTTTCTTTACATGGCCTTCATCATCGCTCCCCTGGGGTTTGGAGAATTACATTGATCAAGACTTTTGAAACAGTTTGTTCTAAGGGTTGAGTGGGCTGTTTGCCCATTTTTACTATTTTCACTTATTTTCCCGTATTGGTGGTGTGTGATTATTATATTGTGCACTTTATTTAACTTGATTATATATATTTTATCACTTTATATATTTTTTAATCTAATATACTGAACACATTGGCATACATACATCTAATTATTACACTGAGCACCTATTGGGAGTGTTAGAGCGCCATCCAGTGTTTTTCTGCCACCTGCATCATTGGCTTGGCACTGGTAAGAGGATGTTTTGAGAAAAAAGGGAGTGATAGAGAATGTTCTAAGCAAAAACAGGGGGGACGGTTTTGAGTAAAAACAGAGGGGGGGGGAAGGGGGGGTTGTGTGTGTGAGTAAAAATGGGGAGAGAGTGTTGGAGTTCCCCAGAATTTCACAATATAATTATTGGGGTTTCTTAACAAACAAAAGAAGGTCGGAAATAAATGATCTCAGGAAAAAGAAAGGGAAAGGAGTGCACCAGAGATTAATACAAGTAAATATCTTTAATAAAAGTAAATATACATTACTTACATACAGTATGACAAAAGAATTCTGGGCACATCAGGAGTGGTATCATTGCTGTAGCACAACTTCCATAGTTGCAACAAGGAGCAATGGAGTAGCTACTCGGAATACTCACGGTCTGCAGCTCTGAAGCAGTCAACACATGAAATCCTCATAGTAATGTGATAACGTTATCCTCACGTAATCTTATCAACCTCAACGTGTTACGTATGTGCAATTTTACTTCACCATTAGCCTCATTGAGTTGCTTTATATACCTCTGCCTAAACACTGTTTGGCTGACTCATTTGGGATAGCCAATACAATCATTGGCTGGCTCACAGGTCAGTCAAAAACAATCCACATGACAGGGCAATTACTTTATTATATTATTATTCTATCAGCTGGATGAATATACAGATTAGCCCTGTATAGTCATCCTATTGTGGCTCATCTGACTAATTGTGTATGTATAAAATGGTCCTAACTTTTATTATTTTTGAAATCTTTAGGTTGATGTATAAACTTTGTATTCTTTTGTCCATGTGCATGCTAGGCTTGTAAAACACTTACCCAGACTGCAGACCCAGGGATTTGGGTTCAGCTGGTCCCAGAGAGGAGGTTGTGGACAATGGAGGGTAGGGATGGGCAGTCCTTCTATCTGGGAACCATTGGTCCAATAAGCAGGGCCATTGTTTGCCCAGATAGAGAGATGCTTATCTCATGAAGAGATAGCGAGCCAGCACTGGGAACAGGAGAAGGTAGGTTGTGTTCTCATTGGCCAGTTCTTAATTCCCATCACCTTCTGGCTTCAGAATCCCCATCACACCCCCTGTCCTGATTGGCCAACACAGAAGAGCCATCGTCTTGTGAGTGGCCCACCACACAGAATCAGTGTGGTGATTGGTCGCTGGCCTGTTTTCCTTGTTTGTTTATGGAGACGGGAAACCTATAAGAGTTGCAGCCGATTTCAGTACCAGTGTGGTTGCTCAATCTAGCATGTGGATAAGCTAAGCGGGGTTCTTCGAGGTTGTGCCGGAGTTACAGAAAAGCATGGTGGTGTGCTCTTCTTTTGCAGAATATTCAAAAGTGCTGCTTGGTGACTTGCATCCAGCGATACCTACGGACTCCGAACCCTCACTGGAGTGGAAATTGCACCGGGGAAGTTATTGCAATGACTCTGAACACCTAGACTAACTAAGATTCCCATATATGGGCCATGGATTGTGATTATAGCTCTGTTGTGATATTGAGTTGGGTCTGCTGGCTCTTGCCAGAAAAAAAAAGCTGTGTGTGCTGTGCACGCGCATAGTAAGTGAAACTTCTTTGACTTTTGTCACAGAAATTGACTTATAACGCGCGTGCTCGGCATACATGTGTCAGTCAGTGTATGTGTCAGTCAGTGAGTATGTATGTGTGTCAGTCAGAGAGTATGTATGTGTGTCAGTCAGAGAGTATGTATGTGTGTTTGTTTGTTTGTGTGTCAGTCAGTGTATGTATCAGTGCCGGTCAGTGTGTGTATGTGTGTCAGTCAGTGTGTGCATGTGTGTCAGTCAGTGTGTGCATGTGTGTCAGTCAGTGTGTGCATGTGTGTCAGTCAGTGTGTGCATGTGTGTCAGTCAGTGTGTGTCAGGCAGTGTATGTGTGTGTGTGTGAGTGTGTGTCAGTCAGTGTGTGTGTGAGTGTGTCAGTTAATGTGTGTGTGTGTGTGTGTGTGTGTCAGTCAGTGTATGTCTCTCTCTCTCTCTCTCTCTCTCTCTCTGTGTTGTGTGAATGTCTCTCTGTGTCGGTCAGTGTGTGTATGTGTGTCAGTCAATGTGTGTGCATGTGTGTCAGTCAGTGTGTGTGCATGTGTGTCAGTTAGTGTGTGTGCGTGTGTGTCAATCAGTGTGTGTGTGTCAGTAAGTGTGTGTGTGTGTCAGTCAGTGTGTGTGCGTGTGTCAGTCAGTGTGTGTGCGTGTGTGTCAGTCAGTGTGTGAGCGTGTGTGTCAGTCAGTGTGTGTGTCAGTCAATGTGTGTGTCAGTCAGTGTGTCAGTCAGTGTGTGAGTGTGAGTCAGTCAGTTTGTGAGTGTGAGTCAGTCAGTGTGTGAGTGTGAGTCAGTCAGTCAGAGTGTGTGTGAGTCAGTCAGTCAGAGTGTGAGTGAGTCAGTCAGTCAGTGTCAGTGTGAGTCAGTCAGTCAGTGTGAGTCAGTCAGTGTGTGAGTCAGTCAGTGTGTGAGTGTGAGTCAGTCAGTGTGTGAGTGTGAGTCAGTCAGTGTGTGAGTGTGAGTCAGTCAGTGTGTGAGTGTGAGTCAGTCAGTGTGTGAGTGTGAGTCAGTCAGTCAGAGTGTGAGTCAGTTAGTCAGTGTGAGTCAGTCAGTGTGTGAGTCAGTCAGTGTGTGAGTCAGTCAGTGTGTGTGTGTGTGTCAGTCAGTGTATGTCTCTCTCTCTCTGTGTGTGTGAATGTCTCTCTGTGTTGTGTTGTGCCCCCCCCCTCCTCCTCCCGACTCCCACTACCCCCGGCGGAGCTGCGGACACGGCTGAGTGTCCTGCTGCAGCCAGCCCCCCGGCGACACGGTGGTCACCCCTCCTCCTCCCGTTACCAAAGCAGGAGCGACAGGGCAGGGGGTGGAGCCTCGGCCTCAGATAGCTACCCCACCACGGAGCAGCGTACTCCACGGCGGGCAGCACCGCAGAGCCCGTGCCGGGCTGGCTGATGGGGATGAAGGGACCCCTTAACCGACTGACAGCCCCTCAACCAATCGGCAGCGGCGAGATGAGACAGCCAATCACTGGTTGCCTCGCAGCAGCGCCCTCTGCCAATCACAACCCCCCGAAACCTGCCATTCACAACATGGCTATGGACAGAGCCTCTGCGCATGCGTTGAGGGGGACGGCTGCCGGTGTGGAGGAGCGTTAAGGTAAATGTTGAGCGGGTGGGGGTGAGCGGCGCCGGCGGCTAGCGCCGCCGCTGCTGCCGCATGTCAGCAGCTGTGTGGGGGGAGCAACGGCAGTTAGATGTCAGCGGGCATGGGCACCGGCAGGGAACGGCGGCGGACGTGTGGGGGGAATGGTTGGAATGGCGGCCGTTAGGAGCGGGGCCAGCGGCTATTGCCGCCGCATATGTCATCGGCGGTGTGGGGGGAGCGGTGCCTGTTGGGAGCGGTGCCGGCGGCTATCACTGCCGCCGCCGCCGCCGCATGTGATTTGCCAGAACACAGCCTGGCCTCATCTGCCAGCACTTTGACGTCAGCACTTTGACGTCACATCCGTTTCATTTTATGTCCCTACAATCCATTTTTGTCCCATTAGGAATGAGGTGCCACTAAAGAAGTTTCACTTCAATATACTTTTATTTGACTTTGGTCCTTGTCTACCAGGACACACACAAATTCCCAAAACATATTTAAAAACAAAACATGTAGATAATTTATTAAAAAAGGAGTTTTATCCATGTTTGTTGAAGCCCAAGGGGAACCTGATTTGGAGTTTAAAAATCCAGAACTGCTCTTGTTGGAGCAGCTGTCGATCCCTTGAGCCCAACCTTAAGGAACCCTTAGCATGTTCTATACCCAGAAAATGTTCAGCGGTTTGTCTTTTTGTTACATATTTTGGATATATTTTCTATGTTATTAACATATTCTAAAATTTAAATTTTTAAACATCTTTGAATTTTGTCTATATATTTCTTCCCACACGTACATTGTAAAAGATATTGACCTCAATTTTCTCTTGTCCAAATTGAGGCCAGAGAAAAACTTTGAATGAATGCATTTGAAGGAACCTTTAAGGGTACAGTTATAAAGAGAGTATATGTAAAAATCAGAATAGTTTGAGTACATACAGAATTATTTTTAAACTCTCCTGGGAGCCAATACATTTTTTAAATGCTTGACTTTCCTATATATTATTTTCCGTTTATCAGGTGAGGGTGATCTCAAAATTGGGTCTAGCTTAAGCATGTTAAACTTTGATAGGTCTGTTTGCTTGATGTATTATATTGGGTATTAAAATACGTTTTAACATTCCCATTATTTTGTAAACTAGTTCTCTTATTCAATCTCTTGTCTTGTACTGTTCTTATATTTTAATAAACGTTTTCTATTTTTACCTTGTGCTTTTGTTAGTGTGGGTACCTGTTTGCTCCAGGGTGGGTGGTTAGGTCTACCAGGAAGGTTGCGGGAGGGGGTAACCCCTTCATTACCTTAGTGGTAATAACCGCTATGGTAATGAAGGGGTTAAATACTCCCACTACCAACCCGAGAGGCCTAACCACCCACCCTCCCTTACCCCCAATAAACCAGGTACTCTGGTTTAATTCCTTCATTGCCTTAGCGGCTAGCCACTAATGTAATGAAGCTGCTTTTATTTTATTAACACAATATTGAAGCAGTGGGTCTCCAGAGCTAAACTGCGTTAATTTCAGCCCCGGAGACCCCCTGCTTCCTGAGTTACAGGCCCCGGTATCTCCCTGTATTGTTTAAATCTCCCGTGTCACGTGACCGGGACATTTAAACTTTGCGAAGAGGTCCACGACTTCATCTCCATTTTACCATTCTCACAACTTTATAGACAAAATAAGTAAACTTCCAATTCCACTTTGCGCCTTATTTAGGATCGTAGAAATATTGATGAATCCCTACTAAATTCTTTCACTATTAACTCACTACAATATCTCCATTTTATCGAAGTTTTATGAATCTTGGTCTTAGAACTCTAGAGATTCTATTGCATTTCATATATTCTTCAAGTGTGGTCAAATCCCACTGTGTTCGTATCTCTTTTTCTAGAAATTTACTTAATTGGGACATTTCATTCGGTAAACTGGACAGATTGGATACAATGGGGTCTGAATCGCAAAACGTAGTTTCTGTGAGGATCGGGCGCAAGCTCCGCTCCAGAGTTTGATTCTGACTTGCTGCAGGCTTCCTCATCCGCTCCTGCTGTGTGCACTCTGCACAGCAACGAACCGGCACTCTGGTTTCACTTTCAGCCTCTGCTGATTACTAGTTTCCGGATTGGCTGAATCACCTTTTATATGCTCAGTCTTTGCACCTGGTCGCAAGCAGGCTGTATTCCTTGCCTTGTCTTGTCATCTTTGTTTCCTTGCAGTTACACCAAGACCCATGCTACGGATACTGACTACCCGCCTGTCTCCTGCCCTGCTATGGATACCACCACGCTGCTTTCTCCTACCTTCGACCTCGGGCTACGTGACCCCTACTAGTCTCACCTCTCCAACTCCGACCTGGCTAACCATGACCACGCATTTGCATTCCGGACGCTACTTTGTGGCCCCAGGTCGGTGTATCTATATCCCCACCTCGGCCTCGTGGTTCAGTCCAGTCTGCAGTGAGTACCCATTACTGTATGCTCAGCCCCGCAAACATGGACCCCGCTGTGGTGGGTCGAGCTTTGACCCTGCACGATAGTTGGCTCAATCAAGTGCAACAGCACGTAGACCAGACTATGAAATGTATGGATCTGATGCAATCCACTCTAGATCAGCTACAGTGGGCAGCGATCAATCCTGCTGCCCCAGCAGCGGCTGTCCTGACACCAAGTACTGCCCACATCACAGCTGAACCACAACTCCCGACCTCGAATCACTATGTTGGGGATCCCCTCATCTGTCGGGGGTTTCGAAATCAATGCTTCATTCAATTTGAACTTACCCCTTCTCGTTTTGTGTCTCAGCGTTCAAAAGTCGCATAAATCATTTCCCTGTTAACTGATGAAGCCTTGGCATGGGCATCTCCCATCTGGGAGCTACGATTGGACCTTACAAGCGACATTTCTCTCTTCATACGGGCGTCCCGAAGAGTCTTCGACACTGCAGGACGTAAGGTAAAGGCTTCTTCCTCTCTCCTACATATTTCTCAATACAATCGAACGGTGGCCTGCTACGCAGTTGAATTCCGGATCATCGCCGCAAAGACCGGATGGAACAATAAAGCTCTGGTAGCAGTCTTTTGGCAAGGCCTTACCGAGAACCTCAAGGATTAAATCGCTGTGCTGGAATGCCCTGCAGGGTTAGAGGATCTCATCACCCTATGTATCTGCATGGACCTGCGTCTACAGGAGAGAAGAGCCGAGAGGGTTCAGCGCAAAAGAGGTACACAATCTCTTTATACTTTTCCACCGCCTTCCAGTACCGACTATTCTCTGGATTCAGAGGAGGCAATGCAACTCGGGGGTAATAGCTTATCGACCAATGAGAAGCAGCGCAGATGCAGCTCTGGTCTGTATATGTATTGTGGTGTCGCCGGACATCAGGCTCTTCTTTGTCCCAATAAATCGGGAAAAAACAAATCCCAGTGAGGAAAGGGAGAATCAGAATGGGAACTCTACATACTTTTCCCGCTAGTCTACCTTCTAGGTTAATGCTGTCTATCAAATTGTCCAGGAAATCCTTCACAGTCAAGACAGGCCTTTTGGACTCCGGGTCAAGCGCAATTTCATCGACCAAAGTTTTGCGGAGAAACTTGGTATCCTGTTGGTACAGAAAAAAATCTACATACCATATGGAAAAGATCCGACTCGACGTAATCCATTCTCCTAATCTTTCTTTAATTCTAGGATTACCATGGCTCCAACTTCATAATCCTTTCTTGGATTGGGCGGAGTCTCGGCTCGCCCATTGGAGTTCATGATGCCTAGAAAACTGTCCATTTCTTCCCAAACACTGGCTGCTACTTCAGTGCCGTCTTAGCAGAAACCCGAACTACCCAATATCTACTATTCCTTTCAGGACATATTATACAAGGTTCAGTCCGAGGAGCTGCCTCCACATCGGTCCTTTGACTGTCCCATTGATCTTTAGCCGAGTCCAGTACCTCCCAGAGGAGGTTCATATCCACTGTAACCTACGGAGAACTGCGCCATGAAGGAGTAGATTCAAGAAAAATCTTCAGAGGGGATTCATTTATAAGTCTTCTCCCACTAGCGCAGGGGTTTTCTTTGTTAAAAAGAAAGATGGAACACTGCGTCCGTGCATTGACTACCGAGAACTCAACAAAATCATGGTAAAGAATCGATATCCGTTACCACTAATTTCTGAACTGTTTGACAGGTTGCAAGGAGCCTCTATTTTCACCACATTGGACTTGCAATGAGTCTATAATTTGGTGAGAATTCATCAGGGTGATGAGTGGAAGAAAGCTTTAAATATGCGTGATGGACACTACGAGTATCTTGGTATGCCATTCGGACTTTGCAATGTTACAGCGGCATTTCAGAACTTTGTGAACGAGATATTTAGGGATCTCCTCGACAAATACGGCATCGTATACCTGGAATATATACTGATCTTCTCTAAATAAGCACAAGAACATCCAGACCATGTGAAGCAAGTTCTAAGATGGTTGCGGGAGAATCATCTGTTCGCTAAATTAGAGAAATGCCAATTCCATCAATCCAGTACCTCTTTTCTGGGATATATTATCTCGGATACTGAATTAGCCATGACTAACAAAATACAAAACCCCAGCAAGCTTTTTTTGGGAACCCCTGAGCCCCCACAAAATATATATATGTATATGTGTCAAAAAGGAGTGCAATTGAGCGTGGCGTATGTATACAACAGACGACAGAGAAGCCCAATGCTACATCCAACATGACAGAAATACACAGTAAAATATTTATATATTCTCTTGACAAAGGGTCATTTAGTTTAACCCTTTGGCCAAAGCATTGTAAGCTTGCGAGACACAACAAGGCAGACACCCGTTCGCAAGTCCTAACACTAACAGATAAAATACTAATATACCTCTATTAGGATTAAAATTCTCATTTACCTCTATTAGGAGGGAGAAAGACCACATTGGATCTATATCCAGTAGAATGAAAGGACCTACTAACTTGGGAAGTGGGGAGGGGCGGGCTTAAAACCTGGGAAGATCCAATGTGGTCTTTCTCCCTCCTAATAGAGGTAAATGAGAATTTTAATCCTAATAGAGGTATATTAGTATTTTATCTGGTAGTGTTAGGACTTGCAAACGGGTGTCTGCCTTGTCGTGTCTCGCAAGCTTACAATGCTTAGGCCAAAGGGTTAAACTAAATGACCCTTTTTCAAGAGAATATATAAATATTTTACTGTGTATTTCTGTCATATTGGATGTAGCATTGGGCTTCTCTGTCGTCTGAATTAACCATGGATCCAGCCAAAGTCAAAGCCGTTCTGGAGTGGCCACACACCCTCAGTCTGAAGGCTGTTCAGTGATTTCTAGGCTTTGCAAATTATTACTGCCGATTTATACAGAACTTTTCATCCATCCTGGCGCCTATCACCGCATTAACCAAGAAAGAAGTGGATCCTTCTCAATAGTCTGCGGAAGGAGCAGATGCCTTTGGCAGACTAAAGACATCCATTGCTTTGGCTCCAGTGCTGGTGCATCCGAATGCCACTTTACCCTTGAGGTAGACGCATCTGATGTGGTAGCAGGAGCAGTACTATCTCAGTGGAAAAACCCAAAGGCCAGATTGCATCCTTGCACATTCTTCTCTAAAAGATTCTCCCCAGCCGAGCGGAATGATGACGTGGCAACCGAGAACTTTTAGCCATAAGCAAGAATGGAGACACTTGCTGGAGGGTACCAAAAATCCGGTGACTATCCTCACCGATCACAAAAATCTCGTGTACATACAGTAGAGGGTGCTCGTCGACTTGGGTCACGACAGGCGCGGTGGTCATTATTTTTCTCCCGTTTCAACGTCATTATTTCTAACCTACCAGGATCCAAGAATATAAAAGCGGATACCATTTCTCGCCAATTCCTGGTCAACGACACAACGGAGGACCGCGAAGAACCCATTCTTCCTCCTACTCGCATCACCTCGGTCATCAACTTTGACTCTCTAGAAGACATTATTAAGGATCAATCCTTAATTCCAGATGGCCTCAAGGTCCCTGAGTAACGTATTTTCATTTCGCCAGCCTTTCAACAAAACGTCTTAGAGTGGGGTCATATTTCCAAAAGCTCAGGCCATCCTGGGGAAAGGAGGACCATTGATTTACTGGAACAGAAATTCTGCTGGCCTGGGATTTGGAAGGATGCTAAGAGCTTTGTGTCGTCTTGGCCTGTCTGCGCCGGAACCAAAATACCCAGGAATCATCCTACTGGGTTATTACAACCCCTTCTGATTCCAGACCGGTCTTGGACTCACATCTCTATGGACTTTGTGGTGGAGCTGCCCTTATCTAAGGGCATGACCACGATCTTGGTGATCGTGGATAGGTTCTCCAAACAAGCCCACTTCATCCCTCTTAAAAGCTTACCTAATGCCGCTAAACTTTCGGAGGTATTCATTCAGGAAATATTCCGACTTCATGGAGTGCCTCAAGTAATTGTTTCGAATCGGGGCTCTCAATTCATCTCCAAATTCTGGAGGGCCTTCTGCCAACAACTTGTTGTGTCCTTACACTTTTCCTCCACTTATCACCCCCAGTCTAATGGACAAACAGAGCTTACTAATCATTCCTTGGAATCAGGGTTACCAAAAGGGTGGATCTGCCAGGGTTGGCGTGCCAGACCCGGTGAGTCGGGGGGGGGGGGGGCCTGGCCGGCCAGTACTGCAAGTTGGGCCCGACCTCTGGCCAGGCGCGTCTGCCGGTCTTATCGTTGCTGGGCCCCGGCTTCCCCTTAGCAGCATCCTGCATGACTCTATCCCTCTATCCCACGCGACGGGCCTCTCTGATGTCGGAAGTGCTCTGACGTCAGCGCTCTCTGCTTCCGGCGTGTGATGGCATGAGAGAGAGGCCTGTCGAAAGCTCGGCGTGGGACAGAGGGATAGAGGCATGCAAGCTGCTGCTGAGGGGAGAGTCGGGGTCTGGCCACGAGATCACTGGCAGCCAGGCCTGAGTAGAGGTCGAACCCAACTTGCAGTGCCAGCCGCCGGGCCCACGCATCCACTGGACCCGGCCTGATCATCCACAAAGTAATTCTTATTTTATACTGTATGTATTGTGGGGGTCTTTTTATTATGTATTGGGGGTGGGAGTCTTTTTTTATATGTATTGGGGAGTGGGCTTTTTAAAAATATGTATTGGGGAGGTGGGGGTCTTTATAATATGTATGGGGGTCTTTTAATATGTATTGGGTGTGTGAGGGTCTTTTATATATGTATTAGGGGTTGAGGGTATTTTTATATGTATTGGGGGGCTTGGGGGAATTTTTATATGTATTTGGAGGTCTTGGGGGAATTTGTATATATATTGGGGGGCTTGGGGGAGTTTATATATGTATTGGGGGCTTGGGGTATTTTTTATATGTATTGGGGGCTTGAGGGACTTTGTATATGTATTGGTGGGTTTGGGGGTATTTTTTTATATGTATTGGGGGGCTTGGGGGAAATTTTATATGTATTGGGGGTATTTTTATATGGGTTGGGGAGGGGTGTTTTTTTTTATATGATGTGTGTGGTTTTTGATTTTAGCTCGTGATGAATAAACCTGTACTATTTTACACTATGGAGCCCGCGCTGTCCCCTTTTGTTTTATATATATTTATTGTTTTATATATATACATATTGTTTTATATATATATATGGGGTTACATGTATGTTTTTTTTTAAATATGTATTGGGTAGGTGGGTTTTTTGTATGCATATGGGGGGTTCGAGAGGTTGTATATATTTGGGGGGTGGGGATTTTTTTTGTATGTATTTGGGGGTGGGAAGTGTTTTGCATTGGGGGGGAAATTTTTTGGTATATATTTTGTGGGGGGAATTGTGTGAGGGGGACGGAATGAGTGAGCGTGGGGTAATTGATGGAGGGAGAGGAGAGAGGGGGTGAGTGAGGAAAAGAGAGAGTAAGAGTGAGACGCCGGGGAGAGAAATACATGTGAGGCGTGAGAGTGATGGTTGGTGAGATGGAAGGGAGAGAAATACATGGGAAGAGAGGGGGCTTGTGAGGTGTGAAATGGGGGGGGAGGCGCCTGGCAATACCGCCGACACGGGGGCTGGGGGGCCCTGCTGGGCCTGTCCTGGACCCCACGATTTCTGTTGGCGGCCCTGCTTGGAACAATATATTCATTGTTTCATCTTGGATTCTCAAGACGATTGGGCAGACCTCTTGCCCTGGGCAGAATTCTCCCATAATAATTTACGAAGCGTCTCATCCCAAGAATCACCATTCTTTGTTAATTATGACTTTCATCCTTCTGCTCTTCCCTCATCAGGAAATGCATTCAGAGTCCCAGCTGTGGATCACCGGATTCAGCAACTACAGGGGTTATGGGGGAAGATCCAGAACAACCTTCAGAAAGCGGTATCTACGCAAAAAAGGTAAGCAGACCGGCATCGTCATGAGACACCAGCCTATAATCCTGGTGACAAGGTATGGATATCTACCAAAAACATCAGGTTTAAAGCACCTATGGCGAAGCTATCCCCCAGAATCATTTTCCTTTTCCTATCATCTAGAGGGTCAATCCGGTAGCATACCGGCTTCGGCTTCCATCTTCTATGAAGATCCCTTTGGTCTTCCATATGTCCCTACTAAAGCCCTTTGTACAGGATCCCAGGTCTCCTGTTCCTGCATCTCCTCCGGAACCTGTCCTGGTGGAGGGACAACAGGAGTTTGAGGTTCAAACGATCCTGGACTCCAGGCTATCCAGAGGCACTATCCAGTACCTGGTCCATTGGAAGGGCTTTGGCCCTGAGGAATGTTCCTGGTTTCCCAGAGATCGACTTCACGCCTCTCGCCTGGTTCGGGCATTCCACCGAAGACACCCCTTGATACAGTCCATGGAGCGTCCAAAGGTGGCCTGATCAGCACTCAGGTTTCAATTTCAGCCTCTGCTGACCAGCAGTTCCCGGATTGCCTGAATCACCCTTTATATGCTCAGTCGTAGCACCTGCAATTTGGCTGACCATAATGGTTGTTTCATGGGACGTGTGCTGGTCGCAAGCACACTGTTATTCCTTGCCTTGTCTTCTTTGTTTCCTTGCAGTTACACCAAGACCCTTGCTACGGATACTGACTACCCGCCTCTTTCCTGCACTAACTCCCTCCAACTCTGCTACGGATACCACTATGCTGCCTTCTCCTACTCTCGACCTCGGCTACATGACCCCTACTCCTCTCATCTCTCCAACCCCGACCTGGCTAACCACGACCACACATCTGCATTCCAGACACTAATTCGTTGCCCCAGGTCGGTGTATCTATACCCCCATCTCGGCCTCGCGGTTCACTACAGTCTGCGGTGAGCACCCATTAGAGTTTCCAAGAGTTTGCTCTATCATTTCTATTTTCCAAATTTTTCAGAAATGGACTAATGTTGAATTTGGACATTGTAAATTAGATTGGAGGTAGTGTGGATCGATGTGATGATATTAAACCATCAAAAGGAATAATATATAATAATACAAAGGTAAGGAATAAACACTAAACAATACAAATCTAAAAAGATACAAATAAAAATACAATTAAAGAACGTTAGTGTATATACAAAAAAGTATCAACGTACTGTACGAGGAATAGGAGGAGCAAAACTCTTACTGAACTGTAGCCAAACAAAAAGGAATTTCTCACTGCAATGTATATTTAAAAGTTGAATTTGTTTGGTCAGATCTCTTTGCAGGCGCTCCGCATACAGTATGTATGCACCGAGGGTATCTTCAGAAAGAAAAGGTCTTCAAAGGAAAAAAAACCAGAAAGGGGTGCACCAGAGATAAATAAAAGTAGTAAGATATTTAATAAGAGTAAGTATAAATAACTTACATGGAAACCACTGATCTAAACATACTATATGCATCAGCCTTTTCTAAGAGCACACAGATAAGTAAAGGCATAATGTCTAGCATTATACATTATGATATCAATAAGGTGCAATAGTGCCTATTTGGCACTACCACATAAACTCCTTTTGACCTGAATGGTCAATAGGATTTGGCACTACGTACCTTACTGAATTACCCCTTATGTATGGACAATGGTCTCCTGCTCCCCATACTGTGTCATGGGAACTTCAGGCTTTCAAAGAAAATTCAACTTTGAGAAAGCTAAAATGGGTATTCTCAAAGCAGGAGATATTTAACCTGCCACAATCTAATATTCAAGTGACAGTATTTATGATATACAAACTACAGTAATTAGAAACCCCCCAAAAATCAGTTTAATAAAGCTTAAATATTCGTTTTCACAGAGATAACTTTGTATCAGATAAGCTATTGTAAGATAAATATAAAAGATACAAATAGCTATATTGCTCCTGAATAAATTATAAAATGATGCATACATGTAAAAAATCCCTTTGGTATTTTATTCATCCAGGATTCACATGTTCTTGAAAGCATGTAAATATACATGCATGTACTGTACTAGAAATCCATGATAAAATCACAATGCCAATATACCAATGGTAAATCATCAGACTTAGCCTTAGCCAACCAGAAACTACACTGTTTGTAGTGGTACTATTTCATGTAATCTCTTTATTCCCAATTACTGGGGTTATGTTTTTTTGCCAAAATTGTGTATTAGTCTTAGTTGCTGAGAAACCCCTGCCAATGAGTTTTGCTTGGCAGGTTTTTTTTCTCTATATATCTGTCAGTAGCAATCTGGCATAATGGCAATCACGTATTCAGTTAGAAAAGACATCTGGTAAATTAGGTCAAAGTTGAAGTGTTTCTTTAATAGTACATGAGAGACTACCCTCGTTTAACCATCCTATGTGTATCTGTTAACATTTCAAAACAAACACAGCACCTCTCTGTTTCCTGAAGAACATTCCAATTATTAGCCTACATTAAAAGACCATTTGAATTGGCATTTAACTGGATTGCAAGCTATAGTGTCTCAGGTTTGTTCCTCTCGTGCAAAATGTTTAATACAAACTCTTGAAAAGAATTGGAACCAATATACATTTGTCATGCAGCACTGAAAGTACTGCAGATGTTATTCTCATTACTTTGCATTTGAAATGACCCTACATTGCTAGTTCACTTTGTAGGTAGAAATTACTATAACTAGTGAAATTCTGCACTTGATTAAAAGTGACACCCAATAATCTTTGGAGTGATTAGGCATCAAATTGAATGACAGAAACAACCAGACACAGTCATATTGACCCGTGGAGTACAATTAGATTTAATCAGAATTTCAAATTAAACTTTATATTCTCAGTTAGAGAGAGAACTTGTACAGGTGCACCATGGGGGTCTTCTTCATCACATGCAAAAACCAATCCACATTCAGTATGTGGCACAGCTTTATTTTGCTACTTGTGTGCTTATTTCCCTCATCATTAGCTATCAGTGTACAGATAGAACTGCCAGTTATGTTATTTAATTTGAGCAGTTTCACATACTCTAATGGTTATGCATGTAAACATGCTCTGAAGTTGGTAACATTTCAAAATGGTAAAAAAAAAGATTAATTTAGACATTTGTATGCAAATGAGAGCAATAAGCTTTCCTTTTTAGCTTTGTAAATTGCTTATACATGGACGTTTTAGGGATTAGCCTGCTGTTGTATACCGTTTTTTACAGTCTTCATTTTGGAATGAAAATGCATAAGTGACTCTCTATGAACACTATAATTAAGGCAACATGAGTACAGCACTTTAACAAAAATGATACGCCAAGATTCACTAGGCATTTGGCTTATCATCCATATCAATTTATTCGCTTATATGAGTGAGAAGGCTGTTTAAATATGCTGTTTTACTGGACAAGGTCTGCGAACTAGAATCATTAACCAACATGTAAATTAGCATGTAAATACATGTTTGTTTACAAACTTACTCCTTTACATGCACTGAAGTTTGATTACCTTTTATATTGGTGATGCTGGGATAAATATTATTGAAATAGTACAGTATTAGTTCCGTAGAGAAAGGGAAGACAATTGGGGAACAGAAGGTCAGTAGAGAAATAAGGAAATGAAAAAGAATAACAAGAAATTAGGTGTAAGAAAAGGTGGAGATGGGGAGTGTGACGATGGAGAGGATTTGGCCTGGGATTAAAGGGGTTACACCCCAATTGGCCAACCTCTAACCTCACCAGGGAGACAAGGGGTTAACTGGGCTGAGGCCCAGACGTGTGATTTAACCCTTGTCATAACCTGAAAATGTATATTCCCTGTTCCCCCATGTTTTATTGTTAATCAGTGTCTGCATCACACACACTGGGATCCATCCGGGAGCACAAGGGTTAATAGTGGTATAGTGATTATAGCCCTTTGTGTAACTTTCCCGCCTTTTCAGGCACCATTTTGCAGGTTCCCATAGGCCGCCATTAGGGCTCAATGCATTTCAATAGAGAATTGTGCTGTTTTAGTCCTGTTTCCTGTAAAGACCAGCAGGTGGCGTCCGAGAGGGAGAGCGGCGGTTTCCCATTGAAAGTCAATGGGCCCATTGACTTCAATGGAGATTCCTCGAGGTAACTTTCGAAAAACAAGTTGGCAGCCATCCAGACCGCAAACCGCAAAGTGGATACAATGTCCTTTAAAAGAGCTAAAATCACTTGAGTCAAGTTCAACGTCAATTGGCGTGGGAATAAACAGTTCTAGGGCACCTAGGAATAAAATTCTTTTTGCCCCTAGTTCCTAGGCTTCCCCCCACTCGACCACAACCGGGTCCCCGAATCCTGGACCCCCGATAAGGGTCGAACCAGATAGAGGGGGTCGCGCCATAGGCTTTGCCGGCGGCAGCAGAAACAGCTCAGAAAAATGACTAAGTGTGAAATGCTGAATTTTAGGAATCCATATCTCCGGTTCCGGAGGGACCAGAGGATCAAGGTTTGGGGTATCTGTAGTCACTGCTCCGGCATCACTGCAGAACCATCCTTGACCCTCTTGGACCAACCCGACGGAGTATGGACCCCCTTGAAAGTTCGGGACTTTTACCATTGATTCCAATGGGAGAAAAACCGCATGGTGAAAAAATGACTAAGTGTAAAATGTTGAAATGTGTAAGTCCATATCTCCGGTTCTGGAATGCCCAGAGGGATGGGATTTGGGTGACATGTAGCCAAGGTTCCGGCTTTAATGCATGCCCATTTCCAGCCCCCTCAGACCAACCAGACGGAGTATGGACGAATGTAAAGATTTGTGGATTTTCTCATAGACTTCGATGGCGGCGGTTCCCCATTGAAAGTCTATGGCAGGAAACCCCATTGACTACAACGGCGGAGTTGCTCCATTGAAACCCATGGCGGTGGAGCCCGTTGTTTTCAATGGGGATTTAGTGAAAAGCTGAGATTTATTTTTAGCGGAGATTTTTGTATTAAAGTGAAAAATGATTTAATGTGCATTTGTGTATCTCCGGTTCCGAAGGTCGTAGCAAGTCGCTTTTTGGACCATATGGTGTCCCAGTTTCGGCCATGAGAACCGGGAAATTTGGACCTGCTAAACCCAACAGAACCGGATATTTTAATACGTTTATGTTTTATGTTTAATACTGTGTCCCAAGGTATGGACAAAGACACAGAGGAAATTCTTTTGCATACAAGGATAGCAGATGGCCGTAGAGGCGACCCAATGTCTTGGACTTAAGTATTGTTCAAAGGGTTTTGTCACCCTCCCTGTTTACCTAAGGGCGGAGGAGGCTCAAACCAGAGCAGTCTTTAAGTGTCCCACTTCACACCTTTCAACAAAGGTTTTCCTGCCAGAACTCCAAATGGATAGACTGGCTGGCATTCCTGATGCAAATGTGGGGCTTCAGAAATGAGACCCCAGAGCTCTACTGCGCATGTCCCAACAAGCAGGGGGGCATGAATTAAAATGAGGGGCTAGTGAGTGGCTGGAGGTAATTGAAAACCAATCACCTGTACTTAAGGTTAAGGATAGGGCCACAAAAGGTATATAATCTGTGGTCCAGCCCTTATCCATTGTTGTTCATGTCCTTCATGTGCTTCATGACCTGCCTGTCTTGCTGTGATGTCAGCTGAAATATGGACGAGATGGCCCAGTCTGTAATCCTGATGG
This sequence comes from Ascaphus truei, assembly GCF_040206685.1. Lineage (NCBI taxonomy): Eukaryota > Metazoa > Chordata > Amphibia > Anura > Ascaphidae > Ascaphus > Ascaphus truei. The sequence continues at coordinate 269,588,207 of NC_134485.1, read as the reverse complement.
CTTTCTGTCCTAATCTTTAAGTAAGTGTTTATATTTTGCTGTTATTTGTACATTTTGTGTGTTCACCTTTATCAAGGAATAAATTATATTTTATCATATCTAAGTCTCGTCCCAGCTCAAACCCAGGTATATATATACTGTATTTATATATATTTTTGGTGTAAATTACAGCCTGTCATAAGAATTGGGAGCATGGGAGGTGGTGCGTAGGGTTTGAGAATGGCGGGTGTGAGGCTGATGGATTTTTGGCCCCAGGATGCCCCCAAAGTTCCCATATGTGACATGGCTCTATTATGACTCTTTTTTGGGGAGCCTGCAGGTGACTCTAAATATATTGGGACTCACATTTTTGAAGCTCCATTTCTCGCTGTGGGGAGTTTTTAACACCCAGCGTTTTAACTTTATAATACTAGTAAATTTGGTTTTAGTATATACATCATATCATTACTGTTCAATAGTGTTCTTAGCTTTGTACCTCCACATTCTGATTACTGGTATTATCTTAAATACTAAATGTTTCCGAGTGCTGATATGCAGGGGACGTCACTGGCCCCCTGACCCCCCCTGGGTCGGTTGCTTACTTGTCTTTTCATATTGTATATATTGTTTTGGGGATTGGCAGGTTGCATATTGCCAGGCATAGTGGCAGCTCATGCCTACAGGGCATGAGTGTGCCACCGTGCCAATCAAAGTTTTTTTTCTCGCATTTTTTGGCTTAAAATGTAATGTTTTTTTGTTTTTATTTGAGGCTTGTTTTGGTGATTGCCAGGTTGTATATTGCCAGGCATAGTGGCAGCTCATGCCTACAGGGCACGGTGTGCCACTGTGCCAATCAATTGTTTTTTTGGCATTTGTAATGTTTTTTTTCTCTATTTAATACTGTGTTTTATTTGTGGCTTTTTTTTTAGCTTTACCATTTATTGCTATTGTGTTAAAGCATGCCCATATTTATATTTATATAGGCATGCTTTAACACTGTGCCAATCAATAGATAGTAGGAGTAGGTGTGGGCCCTGGGTGGGTGGTTAGGCCTGCCGGGGGGGTATTGGGGGATGGTGGGATAACCCCTTAATTACTATAGTGGTTACTAATCGCTAAAGTGATTAAGGGTTAGGGGCCATTAGATTGTATTTTTTTATTGTACTGTTGCTGACAACGGAGGACAATGATGATGACAGCCTTCATCTGTCAGGGGTAAGCGCAAGTTTTATTTACTTTATGCTTGTTTATGTTTTATTTTAAATGGGCAAATGCACTATTATCCATATCTGGATTATTGTAATTGTGCCCATTACTGTACTGTATGTGTTAGGGGGATTGTTGGGGGCACAGGGGGTGGGTTGTGTATTGGTACAGTAGGTAGTAGGTATTTTAATGTTTATTGTGGGTAGAGGGATTGAGTGAAGGGAGTAGTTGCCACTGGGTGGGTGGTCAGGCCTTATTGTGTAGTGGGAGGGGTTAACACTTTCATTACCATAGCCGTTACTACTGCTAAGGTAATGAAGGGGTTAACCCCTCCCAATCTCACACGAGAGGCCTAACCAACCATCGTGGGGCTACTACCCCCTTCACTCACCCCCTCTGCCCCCAATAAACCTGGTAGTCTGCCTTAACCCCTTCATTGCCTTAGCGGTTAGCCGCTAAGGTAATGAAGCTGCTTACATTTTATTTTTATTCATAGTGTGCGTGAGTAGGGGGTCTCCTGAGCTGAACCGCATTGATTTCATCCTCAGGGACCCCTTGCTTCCCGAGATACGGGCCCCATTATGCGGTGTCGGTATCCTCGCCATGTTAAAATTCTCCGCATCACGTGACCAGAGGCCTTTAACATTGCGGGGATACTGGCATTCCATACCGAGGCCTGTCGGGAAGCAGGGGGTCCCCTAGGCTGAAATCAACTTTGTTCAGCTCAGGAGACCTCCTGCTCTCACACACTATGAATAAAAATAAAATGTAAGCAGCTTCATTACCTTAGCAGCTATCCGCTAAGGTAATGATTTTTTCTTGGGAGGGGGGGGGGGGGGGGTGGGGGGTGATACTAGTGTGCAGGAGTAGTGTGTATTCTGAGCTGGATAAAGTTGATTTCAGCCTCGGGACCCCTTACTTTCTGAGATACAGGCCCCGTTATCTCCTGCAATGTTAAAATTCACATGACCCACAGAATTTTAACATGGCAGGGATACCAGCCCCTCATAACAGGGCCTGTAACTCGGGAAGTACGGGGTCCCAGACCTGAAATCAATGCGGTTCAGCTCCAGAGACCCCCTGCTACAATACTGTAGTATAATTTTTTTTAAATAAATCTCGCTATCGCCTATTAGATGCACGCAGATAGAGTGACTGATTCTATCTCTTACTGCTCGTCTCTTACAGACAAGTAGACCCCGGTAGGATTAACACAGCAGGGACCCCTGCTATATTAATTTGATGGGCCATTAGTCTTTCGCGGCAAATCTAGCGAGGATCTCTGGGAGATCTCGAAAAAAAAATTGAGACATGGTTGAATAACGGCTGCTGCATCTGTAGCAGTTTTGGTTATTCCATGTCGCCTTTTGAAGCGATTTAGCCATCCACTACTACCCATAAATGATGACTCATTTCGGTGAAGTTTGTGGTGAAATTGTTTGGCTTGCGTTTGCAGATGCGGTCCAGACAGAGGCGTGCCTTCGGATCTTTCTTGAACAAACCACTGAAACAAAGCTTTATCCAACTGGCTGTCTTGAGGTTACCGCAAACGTTTCCGTTTCAGTCTGTTTCTATGGACATAACTGCATCACAAAGTTTCTCCTACTCCTTTTTTCATCCACATACTGTAGACTTGTTCACTCCTAGGTCTCTAGCCACTTGGGTTTGCTGGACTACAGATTTGATTCTATCAAGCTCAACAATTTTTTCTTCTAAACTAAATTTCTTCCGTTTTTTTGAAGTTTCCGACATTTCTTAAATTTTATTTCATATAACAACTTGCAGTTTGAGGGGAAAAAACGTTGACAGTTGGCGATTGACTTATAATAGCGTATTGTGAAAGTGTGATATAGGGGGGTCTCAAGGAGGGGGGCACTAGGATCACAGTAGCCATTTTGTTTGTCCCTGTCAACAATTTTGTCTTGTCCAGTTATGAAAGTGTGTGAAAATGTTGCAGAGTATCACTCCCTGAGCCGGCCTCTGCCTGCAGCTGCAAAGACAGAGGGGCCTAATGGGCCTCAAGGTTTGTCTCAGCTAGTGCAAGTTCAGATAAGAAACTGTTTCTCCCCTTTCTTTTCTTTTAATTAGCAAACCTAATTTAGGAATGTGATAATTGCTTTTTCAGGAAATTACTAGCTCCGGGCATATATGGGGTAAAGGTTATTTTCTATCTAGCTTTCTCCCTGTGTACACTTGTAAGTATGAATAAACTCACTCGTTATTTCTGAAAATGTGTTGAAATATTTTTTTGCTTTCAGTTAGGGGCTCGTTGTCCGGGATCGCAACACCTCGGAACCAGGAAACCAGAAAAGATTAATCTCCTCAATCTCTCAAACCTGAGATGTCTCATGAATTAAGGTAAGGGCTCCTTTTCTAGAAAGCCTATAGTTTAAATCTTTGAGTGATTAGAGAGAGAACTATCTAGAAGGGTGCCCTATCCGAGTGACGAGATCTATACGATCAAGTGAGTTTATTCATTTATATCTGTTTCTGTATCCATTTTAAAGTTTAAGGTTTACCAGGGCTGGTAAGAGTCCCACTGAAGTTTAAGTTATGGTATGGTTATGATGAGAAAATATGATTAAGTGACGGTCCTCGGACTGACATACCTGTGTTCATGACAGGTCCTTGATTGTATATTTACTTTGTTTAAATCAATAACATACGAAAGGAATTGTACATAATCAATTAACAGATAAAAAAATAAACTACTGCGCAACAAATGTGTAAAATTGTGATGTTAAAACTAATAGTGAGTGTATATAACAACCTGATAGATTGATATAGTAAAAAGTGCACTAATAAGGTTTTAAGGGAACACAAACTTGTGTTCCTAAAAGTGTTAAAGCATTAATATATATAATAAAAATAAAATACAAAAACCTTTAACAATCAAGGAGAGTCTGCAGCTTGTTAGAATGGATGTCCCAATCATCCCACGCAGACCCCCATGTAAAAGAGAAAAAGAACAAAGCGCACGACTCATAGCGTAAAGTGTGACAATAATAAAGTGTAAATGATTGCACATACAAGAAAGACTAATCATATAAGCAGGGCATGTTTAGGGTACATGTTACCACTCTGGAAGATGGGGACTTTCTTTGTGGGGCTCCTTCAGCATACACTGCTCCTAATCCGGAATATTAAATAGCAGCAGGGGTAGCCAAACAACGCTAGCAAGTATTGTCCGTAACACAGTACCCAATAAAGGTTATATTGAAGAGACAAATGGAAACAAATCTCTCCTGCTCCGTCCGATCCGCTTCAGCTCAAAGCCCGTCAGGGCAGAGTAAAGCTTCCGACTCGCCACACTCACAGACCAGGACTCTGATGTCACCTCAACACGCCGTAGGTCCACAATGGGCCCCCCAGTGATCAGTGAAGTAAACGAAAGTCCCATGGTTAGTGCAAGCAGGATCAAAGACGCTGGTAGTATTGTAGGAGAGTGTCCAATGTAGTATAAACAATCCTACATGTTTCATAGTGAACTACTTCGTCAGGGATAGTAGTTCGCTACTTCAGTAATCCCTGTGTGTTTGTGGCAGTATAAATCTTCGGATTTCATGAGGTTTTGTGGCTGAGGTTAAGCATGGCATCGCCCGGCTAATCAATGCTGCAGAGTCAGGTATGTGTGCATACAGTTGGATGAAAAAGAAAGTACACCCTCTTTGAATTCTATGGTTTTACATATCAGGACTTAATAACAATCATCTGTTCCTTAGCAGGTCTTAAAATTAGGTAAATACAACCGCAGATGAACAACAACACATGACATATTACACCGTGTCATGATTTATTTAACAAAAATAAAGCCAAAATGGACCCCAGAAGACCTCGGAAGAAGACAGATGAAGACCCCCGTGACGGTATGGATTACAAATAGAAAAAAGAAGACAAAGACTTGTTTTTTTATTTTATGGTTTCTTATTTTATGGTTACCTGTTTCCTGTGTGTGCGTGGATTGGTTCGAGAGCATGCGGTTCCCCAGGAGTCAGTGAGTGGGTCATCTAATGGTAAGTAAACAAAAGAAATGTATTTTATTTTACTTTTACAGGTTTTTTTTTTAATGTGATAGTATTTTTTTTTAAATCCTCAATTATTGCCCATGTATGTACTGTATGTATAGATGTATGTCTAGATCGATATACATACAGGGTAATAAATTATTGTTTTGGAAATGCTTGTTTTGATGGATTTCAAATGTATTTTGCTGCTATGCTTACAAATGTGTGTGTAATGTAATTTTAATTCCAATAGATGTAATTTTTGGTGGTCTTTGCTGTACTTTATTTCAAGGGTGGGCTTGCTGTTTAATAGTGGATTATTTTTGGTAGTTATATTTTGGCTGATGGTAACTTTGTTCTGTCTGGTTTGGTTTTACGATTTGAATAGTTAATTTTGTAATTGATTTGGATTTGATTGTTTTTGATTTGGGATGTGGTAATTTTATTTGTGCATGTTTTGATAATCCTTAACCATTTATTTGTATATTGGTTAATCATGTGTGTGTCTATATATATATATATATATATATATATATATATATATATATATATATATATATATATATATATATAAAAAGTAGATTTTACCAGATTGGAGTCCGGAAAAAACGAGACAGCACACAGTCCAGTAGTTCCAATAAAGTTGTATTCAAAGTAACATGGCACCACCTCCAACGTTTCGGTCCACTCAACGTGACCTTCCTCAGGGACGTGCAATAAGTGAATGCTAATCCACCACCTTATATACCCAAACTAATCAAAATTAAATTGAACTCACCCGTGTAGGGGCAACATTGCCCGCGAAACCGTGCCGCTGTGACACGCATACAACTGCTGGAACGCATCGCCATCTTGGATTCACTAATATGAAACATCCTATTAAACTATGGTGGCCTCAATGGTCCGCCCGTGGGTACAATCGCGCATGCGCGGACTCCTAATGCCGTGACCCGCAGTGTACTGCTGGAACGCATCGCCATATTGTATCCAGAGATGCTACCTCTTTAACCTAGCTACGGAGGCCCAAATGGAGCATATGTCCACCATAGTGGCGGTTCGCGCATGCGCGAAGCTCCCCTGGCGACTTAGTAAGCACAATGCATTGCAATGCAGGATCTTTGCTGTCTTTAAGCTAGCCCCACTATGCGCATAAAGGCACCCTCACACATAAACAACCTCAAGAACATATAGGAGGTTATGCCATAATAAATGCCCAAACATTATAAGGAAGGGCACCTAACAAATGGGACCATTTGAGAAAGCTCATATACAAAGGCTCAATAAAGCATGTTATGTTATGTGTTGTTATTGGCTTAAAGAATACTCAAAAGGACCAGTTCCAGCATGAGAACGCGTGGCACACACAGCAAACATACATAAACCAATTGACCACCAAACATGTGAAACACTGTGTGCATCACTGTAAGATATATTGTTATTGATGTCCCACTATAATAAATACTATAACTACAATGACTAATAAAGTCTAAAATCGAAAACAAGATATCATGTATAGTCAAACCAAATTCCTCTAAATTAGAGCGACCAATGGACTTATAGCATATATGACTAATGAGACAACTTGTGATGGACAAGAGTGTGTCCATCCGGAGACAATATATATACTGTACTCCGTGGTCAAACTCTGTCCTAAAGACAACTTGTGACCAACAAGGCGTATTTAAACGATATGTCAGATGTTTTACAGTCTCAAATACAACATGTAATACCTACGGTCTCGAAGCGGGACATCATGAACAATCTTGATGCATATACTCAAACCATAAAGTGATAAAGTGAAAATAACAATACAAGGGCACATACGGAAATAACACATGAAAACGTAATGCAGAGATACTACAAAAGGAACAACGACAAACAAAATTACACAACCACACTGCAGTAAACAATTGTACAGTACCACAAAGTATCATAGTCCAGATTTCTGTCATAAGAAACATCCTAGCGAAAAATCTTTGTTTAAGCCAAAAGGGGCCACTGTTTTTAATTCAAAGATGTGTCTTGCTTCGCTTTGCAACAAAAGTCTGTTTCTATCACCCCCTCGTGCAGGCGCTCGGATCTGTGAGATTGGCATACACCTAAACGTTGCCAATGAATGTTTAAAGTCCCTGAAGTGTTTGGCAACAGGGAGACATTTGAACTCCAAATCCTTGGCGTCCGTGGATAATGCTTTACGAATTGTTGAACGATGGATGGCTATACGTTCTTTGAGCATTCGCACTGTCTTCCCAATATAAAGTAAACCACAGGGACATTTAATCAAATATATAACAAATTTTGATTCACAATTCAGATGTTGGTGAATTTTGATTTTGGTCCCATTATGTGGATGGCAATAGAAAGACCCCACCTGCATATATTGGCAGTTCGTGCAACCCTTACACCTGTAGGCTCCAGGTTTTTGGGTTAACCAAGTTTTGTCCTTGCCATATTTGTCAGCTGGATCTGCCTGCGTGATCATGTCCCCAATAGACGGACCACGGCGAAAACAAAACAAGGGGGGTTCACGAAAGAAATTACCTATTTTGTCATCGTTAGCTAAAACATGCCAATTATCTCTAATGCCACGTTGTATGCATGGGGACGCAGTGCTGAATGTGCTTATAAGATTGAATCTTGAGCTTGTTGTTTGCTCTCCTAGTTCGATGTTAGTACAATCCACGTTGTCCAACCGGATCACACGATCCAGTGCATCTTTGACGTCAACCGGACTATAACCTCGCTCTAGGAACCTGTTAGCCATGTTGATGAGAGCAGGTTCCAACTCATTGTGATCACTAGTGATTCGCTTCACTCGTAGTAGCTGTGAAAATGGAAGCCCCTTTTTCAACGGGGCCGGGTGGTGGCTTGTGGCATAGAGCAGTGTGTTCTTATCAGTTATTTTTTGATATAGCCTAGTGGCCAATTTGTCGCCTGCTTTGTATACCATCGTATCCAAAAATGGAATTTCAAGTTCACTGTAACACAGTGTAAAACGTATCTTTGATGGAATGTCGTTAAGACGGTTCACAAAGTCCGGTAATTCTACAGTAGAACCACTCCAAACAATAAAAATATCGTCAATGTAGCGTAAGAACTTTCTGATGTAGTGTGCATTGGGCGCATCGCATAAGATGTGGGTTTGCTCATACATGTCCATGTAGAGGTTCGCATATGATGGGCCATATTTGAGCCCATGGCTGTCCCACTGAGTTGGAGATAATATGAATTTTCAAACCTAAAGAAATTTTTGTTTAGGATGACTTCTATCAGGAGCAGTAAGAATTCAGACGGAGGTCCAGTCTGCAACTTGCTTGTTACCAACTTTCTCCTGATAGCCTCCAACCCCTCTTTGTGCAGAATGTTCGTATAAAGACTTGCTACATCGAGGGTAGCCAATATGCACCCAAATGTGTCAAATGCTAGATTGTTAATATGCTCCATGAAGTTGGTAGTGTCCTTGACAAACGTAGCCATGCCCGCCACCAACGGTTGTAAATAAAAATCCACGTATTGCGAAATCGGATGGCATAGTGATGTCCGAGCCGAGATGATTGGTCGACCCGGTGGGTGTGTGGTAGACTTGTGAATCTTGGGGATCGTATACATGACAGGTATTCTAGGGTGCTGCTGGGTAAGGAAACCGCCGGTATCTTCCGAGATCCATCCATTGGATATGCCCATTTGTATTATGGCATCGATTTCCCCTTTATACGCCACAGTGGGATCTTTGCCCAACTGTTTGTACGTTTCAGTGTCTCCCAGTTGGCGCAACACCTCTTCTCTGTAGTAAAGATAGTCCAAAATGACGATTCCACCGCCTTTGTCGGCGGCCCGGATGATGATACTCTTGTTATTTCTTAGGGACTTGACCGCCAGTCTTTCGTCATTCGTCAAATTGAAGAAGCTGGTTTTCTGCTTCTTAATCTTGCTTCTTGTAGCTTTACCTAGAAGGTTCATAAATGTTGCAATACTGGGATTAGACACCTGTGGATCAAACGTACTGTGTGGCCTGAAATGGGATCTTGTATATTCAGGTGCTCGATTGGCTTCTGATTTTGAAAAGAAGTCCTTAAGTTTAAGGTGTCTATTTAATTTGAAGAGGTCCACTTCCCATTTGAATGGGTCTTGCTTATACGTTGGCACGAAGCCAAGACCTTTGTGTAAAACATTTAACTCCGCCGACGAGAGGGTGTGTTTGGAAAGATTAAAAATTACCGTTTCCTGGGTTGTTGTTTTGGACCTCTCCCCCTGTTTGGGTGGCGCTCCGGATATCGTCGTCTTTCGGCCTCCTCGCCTGATTTTCCTCCGGCATCTCCGACTCCTATAGGCGGCTTGGCTCTCCCATCCGGGCCTTGTCCTAAAAAAGAAGGTTCTGCAGACATGTTGTCACTGACAGTGTCCGCGGCGTCTGAGAAGTCCGTATCACTGGTGTTGTACCCAGGCTTTCTGTACCCCCCCCGTCTTCGGTGGGACTGGCCCCTCTGCTGACCTTGTGCACCTGTGGGTGGATCACTTAGCCCCAGCAACCATCTGTATACCTTACGATCCTTATAATCTGATTCAACAATTTTGAGTTTCTCTCTCTTATATTTAATCAAATTGTTTCTGTATGTGTCAATGGAGGACTGTATTTTGTCCGTCCAATTTGTTGAAGTGTCAGTCTCTAAAGTTGTTCCATGTTTGGAGTAAATGGTGTCTATCTCTTTAAAGAGGTAGCATCTCTGGATACAATATGGCGATGTGTTCCAGCAGTACACTGCGGGTCACGGCATTAGGAGTCCGCGCATGCGCGATTGTACCCACGGGCGGACCATTGAGGCCACCATAGTTTAATAGGATGTTTCATATTAGTGAATCCAAGATGGCGATGCGTTCCAGCAGTTGTATGCGTGTCACAGCGGCGCGGTTTCGCGGGCAATGTTGCCCCTACACGGGTGAGTTCAATTTAATTTTGATTAGTTTGGGTATATAAGGTGGTGGATTAGCATTCACTTATTGCACGTCCCTGAGGAAGGTCACGTTGAGTGGACCGAAACGTTGGAGGTGGTGCCATGTTACTTTGAATACAACTTCATTGGAACTACTGGACTGTGTGCTGTCTCGTTTTTTCCGGACTCCAATCTGGTAAAATCTACTTTTTACATGTGCATATGGGGCTAGCATCAGCATCTTACTTATGTTTACAGTGTGCCAACTGAGATGATTTTTTCATATATATATATATATATATATATATATATATATATATATATATATATATATATATATATATATATATATATATATACCATAATACTGAGTTAAGTTATGGTGAGTAAAAAAAGTGACAAAAACCCTCCACAGGAAAGCAAATATGCAGATGAGCATACAGTTGTATTTGCATATATATATATATGCAAATACAACTGTATGCTCATCTGCATATTTGCTTTCCTGTGGAGGGTTTTTGTCACTTTTTTTATACATATATATACTTTTTTTATATATATACCCACCCTTCACCCATTCATTTCTACAGTGATTTCATCATGCCTATATACAGTGTTCGACAAACCTATACATTTGCTCGCCCCGGGCGAGTGGATTTAACCCCCGGGCGAGTAAATATTGGCCCAAGCAGCACACGTTTGGTACTAGGTGGCGAGTAGATTTTTTTGTGTGGCGAGTAGATTTTTTGGTGATTTGTCAACCACTGCCTATATATATATATATATATATATATATATATATATATATATATATATAGGCATGATGAAGCCACTGTACAAATGAATGGGTGAAGGGTGGGTATCTGGGCAGGGTGGCTTAACCCCTTGATTACCTTTGCGGTTATTAACCGATAATGTGATTAAGGGGTTAAGTCATATCAGAATGTATTTGCAATGTATTTTTCTGGCAGCGGAGGACAGAGGGACCTTGCTGGCGGAGGTGATTCATATTGCTGAGGTAAGTAGAACTGTATTTTTTATTATGCTAGTTAATGTGTTTAATAATGGACAAATAAGCTATTATCCATATCTGGATAATAGTTGTTTTGCCCATTACTGTACTGTATGTGTGTTTGGTGGTGCAGGGGGTGGGGGGTGTTGATTTATTTTAATGTAGGACCATGTATATTTTTTTGACATACAGGGTTGGTTCCTTAGGTCTGCGGGGACCTCTGGAGACCACCTGAGGACCCCCGGGCACCCACAGGTACCACCTGCGGACCCACACACACGGGGGACACCTGCGGGGAAGAACCGGGGGCCCCACAGCTGTGGGGGCCTCGCGGATCCACAGGGACCTCCCGAGGGCCCCAGACCCCCATGGGAACCACCCGAGGGCCTAAGACACCTGTGGGGCTGACCCGGGGACCCCCAGACACCCGTGGGCTACCTGTGGACCCCATTTGGGGCCCACGGTGACCTACGGGGACAACCTGGAGACCCACGATGCCTGGCCGGGACTACCCAGAGGCCTCCAGACCCTGGAGTACCTGTACACTGTGGGGCCTGCGGACACCCATCGGGACCACCGGGGACTCTCGTAGGTCTGGGGTATTAACACTGTATGTCAAATAATAAGTCATGTTTTATGGGGGGGCAAAGGGGGTGGGTGGGTTATGTATTGTTTATTAAATACAATAATGTTTATTGTGGGGCAGTTCTGTGTATTTTTTTTTCTTGTGGGTAGTGGGGGTGGGGGAAGGGGATATTGTCCCCAATGGTGGTTAGGCCTCCCTGGTGGGTAGTGGGGGAGGCTGTTTAGGCCTCCCCGTGAGTGGTGGGGAAGGTTGGTTTAACCCCTTCATTACCTTAGCGGTTAATTACCGCTAAGGTGATTAAGGGGTTAGGGGACATTACATTGGCTCTTTTTATTCCTGTGTATGTTTTTCAGCATCGGATAGGGACATGGACGGCGATGAAGATGAGGATGGCCTTCATTATGGTAGCCGGGCAAGGGTAAGTGCAAGATGTATTTATTTTATTTATTCTGCTTTATGTATTTTAAATGGACAAATGCACTATTATCTTTTTGTGGATAATAGTAATTTTACCCATTACTATACTGTATGTGTTAGGGGGCAGAGGGGGGGGCGTATTAATTTATAAATATTTATGTGTTTTTTAATTATTTTTTGTGGGCACAGAATTGGTACTGCAGGCAAGCGGGGACACCTGCAGGGAACACCCGAGCGCCAGCGCCGGCCTATTGTATCATTGCCGTGCATCCACAAAATTACATATATGTACTGTATGTTAGGGGGTATAGAGGTTGTTGGGGGCACAGGTGGTGTGTGTTGTATATTGCAATGTTTAATGTGGGCAATTGTCCCCAAAAATATGCTATTATGCCTTAACCCCTTCATTGCCTTAGCGGATAGCCGCTAAGGTAATGAAGTAGCATTAATGAATTTTTAATAATATTGTGAGGGAACAGGGGGTCTCGTGAGCTGAACCGCATTGATTTCTGGCTCAGGGACCACCTGCTTCCCGAGTTACAGGCTCCGGTTTGGGGCATCGGTGCCAGTGTCGCCGCCATCTTTATAGCGGCCATGTCGCGTCTTGGACGCTATAAAGATGGCGGCGACACTGGCACCCGATGCCCCATACCGGGGCCTGTAACTCAGGAAGCAGGGTGTCTCTGAGCCAGAAATCAATGCGGTTCAGCTCAGGAGACCCCCTGCTCCCGTGCACTATTATTAAAAATACATTAATGCTGCTTCATTACCATAGCGGATAGCCGCTACGGTAATGAATTATTCTTTATTGATATGTGTTTTTTACTCATAGTGTAGATGTGCAGGGGGTCTCCAGAGGTGAACCGCGTTGGTTTTAGGTCCGGGAACCCCCTGCTTCCAGAGATACAGGCCATGTTATGGGGTGCCGTGGTCACGTGATCGGGACATTTAAAGGCAGAGGGATACCGGCACCTCATAACGGGGCCTGTATCTCTGGAAGCAGGGGGTCCCCGGACCTGAAACCAACGTTGCTCAGCTCCGGAGATCCCCTGAACATCTACACTATGAATAAAACATTTTTTTTAAGAAATATGTATTTTTGGCTGATGTTTGCGCAGACAGAGGCTAATTTCTGCTGCAGACAGATCTCGGCAGGGGAGCTTTATCGGCATGTTATCGGCAGGCAGACTGTCTCGCCACCGGCAACCTGCAATGTTTTCAAATGTTGCTCTCGCAGGGATTCAGGAGGGATTCGGGCATTCCTGCATACTGCGAGGGCATCACGCAAAAAACATTGCGAGTTCAAACCCCTGCCGAAAGTGCTTTTTTGGCGCTTACTGTATCGAGCCCTAAGTTACTGACTCATTGTGAATAAGATCAGATGAAAGAAGGGGAATAATGACTTACTTATTCTAACAAAATATAAGAGAACCGTTGTGCACATAGATGAGTAAAGTTTTTTTTTTCCTTTGCTGGAATGGAGTTTTAAACCATTTATTGGATGTTTTCTGATTTAGAACCTGCAGGTGGTACAATTGTAGAATAGGGCAGTGGATAGAGAAATGTGTCTTAAAGGGGATTAGACTTACTCAGAGCCTAAAGATGGAAGACAATCTTTGAAGTCCTTCTGTAAAGAGAAACATCTGGATAATTCTGGCTTCTTAACAATGGTACATGGATTCAAGCTAGCTGTAAATAACCATGAACAAAGAATATCCCAATATCCAATATTTTTCTCTGTTGGTATCAAATGAAATTCATTTGGTGTCAGCTGGAGTTTTTATAGTGCTAATGGAAGTTATTTTCAGTTATCACGTCAGTCCATAAGTATACAAAGGCAGTAATTTCTCTTGTAATCTGGAGATCAGTTTATATGTAGGGGGTATCCTTTAGACTGCTTCAGCAGTGCTTGCTTTCATCTTAATACAGTAAATGTGTTGAATCCATAAACAACAAGGGGATGATAAAATAGATCAGTCTGCCAAGGTTAATGCTGGGTTTTTGGAAACATGGCATAGTGTAAACATGTGACCTCCAAATCCTGGGTGATGTTCTGTCAGATTTTACTGTCCTGTCTGAGTGTTACATCTGATTGATGTTATTTCACTGATGCTTCTCTGAAAAAATGATTCAACAATTTCCAATCTCATAATAAAAGCTCTGGCAAAATACTAGGGATTCTGTACTGCAAAAGACATTATTGCAAAAGAAAGGTAAAAGCAAAAAAGCAAACAAACATAAAAACAAAACCACTTTCAATCATATTGAAAAGCATTTATCCAACACATGTGAAGATTGTTCCTTAAAATCTACAGATGTAACATTTGTTGAATTCACATACTCTCAGCTTTGTATAATTATGGACTTTATATATGTAGCCATGGTTGGTCCTGGCTATCTTTCTGCCCCCTGTCACGCAACTCCTGGTAGCGGCAGGCAGTGGCAGGCTATCCTGTGGGGTTTACCCCCCTTCATGCAGCCTCCTTGAGTGGCAGGAGTGGAGGTGGGACGTGGTCTGCGAGTTACTCAATCTGGGTGCAGCCCAGGTACCCTCCCCTTCTGCACTAAGGAGGGGGCACTCTAAATTCTAGTCAGTTCTAGTCTCTCCCTCAAGGTATAGATACGTGCCCATGAGCCCCTAAGGGCCCTAATATTACCACCAGACTACTGAAAAGCCTGACTTCGGACAGAGGGCCTAGGTAGCTTGGGATCCTATGCTGAGAAATGTTTTCGCTGTAATAACACCTGCAGTGGATGCACTAAAAGGATCCTGTTTTATATACCCCTGCCTGAGTCTACAGTCTATTGGGTAGGGGTTCACTTGATGACTTTCACAGTGGGGACTGTCTCCAGCCACGCTGGAGCCTACTGTGAATGGAGGCACTAGCACCAGAGACGATCACAGCCTGATGACATCCCAAAAGCCTGTCCTGTTTCCCCATTTCAACCCGGACCCTCAGCATCTCCTGGAACCTAACAGGTATGAAGTACCACACAACAAGTAGCAAAGGCTAGATCTCCCGGGGAGGGGGTGGGGGGTGGGGGGTGGTTGGGGAGGGGGGTGAAGCAGTGCTACATATATAAAAATGTATTCATGTCTGGTTTTGGCTACTAATCTACCCTGCCTAACATGTAAGTCCTGGTACAGTGCAGGCAGTGTTTGGCCCAATTAGGGTTTTCCCCAGCAGTAAGCAGCTCCATTGAGTGACAAGAGGGGAGGTGGGCTGAGGCCTGTGTTCTGCCCAATCAGGGGCTCAGACCTTGGACCCTCCCCCTCGGTACTAAAGGGGCTGCACTTCCTAAATTTATCCAGTGTGTCTCTCCCCTGAGAGAGACATCCCACGGAATAGTGTGCGCATGCTCTGGCCACCTTCCACCCCCTCCCCTTTGGGGAGTGGGAGTGAGGACTATACCTCCTGCTCAAGCAGGACCTTTGGGGCCCATGCTTGGGGGTTGAATCCAGGGACCATTCTAAGGCAGGGGACCAAATGCAAGTGTATGCTGACTGTTTGCTGTATTCTGCACCGAGAGAATAAACCTGTTCCTGTGTTTACAAACTATACTCCTGCCTCTGAGTGCAATCTATCAGGGGGAGTATCAGAGAGTTCTCCTGCAGCGATTGCCTCCAGCACTCCTGGAGCCTGAAAGAGATGGAGGCGCTGAACCAAGAGTGAGAAAGAACCAGCTATCACCTCAAAAGCCTGTCCTGTCTTCCCCAACAACGGCGGAACCTCAGAGCTTCTGTGAACCAGCAGGTAATCAGCACTACACACCTGGTAACCGGGGAATCTCCCAGAGGGTGGGGGAAACACTGTTACATATATATCTATTTTTTATATTTAGAAAAAAGAAAAGAGAGGCGCGTGCCACAGCATAATTCTGTGCAGATATTTATTCCAAAATAGAAGATAAAAAGTAGCACACTCACAAGAGTAGCTAGGATATGCGCATTTAGAGTCAGTCAATTTCAAAGAGATGATACTCATCTGAAACTTGTCAATAGCCACAGGGGATCATCACTTGGAATTCCAGCAGCCAAATTGAAACATACTGTAAAGTCCTTGAGTAAAATCCTTCAAGGGAACAAAGGCACAAATACAATTGACGATGATGTAGTGCAGTTCAATAAATGTAAAGCTCAGATCACAGTGAATAGCGCATTTTTCTAAATAGATCTTTTGTGGATGTGGTTCATTCTCCTGAGAGGCTGCAGAGACGTCACCGCATTATATATAGTCTTTAATCCAGTTTTGGATGGACTAATAATATGGACGTTAATGTGCATCATTTATTTTTAATAATACTTTTATATTTTCTATTGGCAAATTAGCACGTTTACAATTGTTTTGGATTCATATATGCTTTTTGTCTTATATGTCATCAGAGTATTAGTAATTCATAGATTATCTTTAACTTTACTTTTTTGGTCATTTTACAATTTAAAGTTTTAATTTTGGGATTTACATAGACGAGCGCTTACGTTTTGTTTTGTATATATATATATATATATTAGTGTGTGTATATATACGTAAGCGCTCGTCTATCCCAATTTCCCACCCCCCCTGGTGGAGCATGAGGTTGCTGCTCTCACTCCCCTGAGGGAGGGAAGGCCTGGAACCAGGTCCCTGGTCCAGGATTGAACTCAACACACACATCCCACTCCCCAGGAGGGGAGAGAGAAGAACTACAAACCCCACACCCAGGAGGGGAGAGGGTAGAACAGACATTAGAATTTGGCTACAACTCCTTTTTGTTACCAGGGGAGGGGCCCCAGGTCTTAGCCCCGTATGAGTGGTACCTAGGCATCAGGCACACTCGCCCCCAGTCACTCAAGGGAGCTGCTTACTGCAGCAGGGCATAGATTTAATCCTAACATTGCCTGCGCTGGTTAGGCAGGGAAATTAGTAGCACACGCATTCCCAGCACGCTCTAACTCCAACACCCACCACATCATACATATATATATATATATATCAAAAAGAGTGCTACTGAGCGATTTGCATGCTACATCCAATTGACAAAACATATAAAGTAATAAGTATAACATTTAAATACTTCAATAATAATAATATTTACTTGGTTATTTAGTTAAACCCTTTGGCCAAAGTGTCATAAGCCTGCATACCAACGTCAAGGTATAACCAAATTAATGCAGGTCCTAACACTAAACTGTGAACCCTTCCTTTTACAAGGACAGTGAGTCCTGTCCATTCAGCAAGCTGCTAGAACCTCCCAAGTTAAAAAGGTGGGGAGGGGTGAGCTCTGGGAGGAGGGGCCACTTACCTCCAAGCGACTGTTACCAGTCAGGAACTAAATTAACACATACATTCCCCGCACGCTCTAACTCCAACACCCACCACATGATATACATATATTTATGTCAAAAAGAGTGCTACTGAGCGTGGCCAATGTATACAAACAAAAGACAGGGGTGCCCATTTCTACATCCAATTGACAAAACATATAAAGTAATAAATATAAAGATTAAATACTTCAATAATAATAATATTTACTTGGTTATTTAGTTAAACCCTTTGGCCAAAGCGTCATAAGCCTGCATACCAACGTCAAGGTATAACCAAATTAATGCAGGTCCTAACACTAAACACTAATGGGAAATTAGTAGCCCACAGGGTTACCTGGCTACATATATATAATGTTGATATTACTGCTACAATGTATTTTAATGTGTTATTATAAATTTACTTTACATATCATTTTTGACACTTTAAGGATCAGAAGACGCTGTCATGTACTGAAAAATATTTACTATTTCCACTATCTTTCATTTGTTATAGAACAGCAGAAACCAATCCTCTTGCTCATTGTTGCAGAGTAGAAAAGTGAGGGAGGGCAAGGATAAGCAGAAATACAATTAGCAACTTTTAAGTAAGGAAGCTGGGGACACTTCCAGTGCATGCAGCATCTGCTGGGGTTCACACTGTCATGTATACTTTTTTCCTGCAATCAGGGCCGCCAACAGCTTTCCCGGGCCCCAGGACTAGAGTCTCCACAAGGACTTTCCCTGTCGGCAGCCTTGCGAAGCCCCCATCCCTCATTATTTTACACACCTCCTTGCTCTCTCACTCCCTTTATTCCCCACTTCTCACACTCCCCTATTTATTTCTCTCCTCCCTAACTCTTCCCCCTCTCTCCCTCACTCACACTTCCCTCTCCCACCATCACTCTCCGTCTTCCCTCCCTCACTCTACCCAATCTCTCACTCTCCCCATCTTACACTCTTCCTCTTTGCCCAGGTGAAGAGGGTAGAAGCGCCAGGTTAGGTGTGAAAGGTTAGAATATTTCTACCCTCTTCATCTTGTTTGATATGGGCCAATAAATTATTTTATCAGCATTTGCTTGCATTCCTGCCCTTTATATTCATGCGCTTTGCACCACCATCTTATTCACTTTTCTTTTTCCATTCATGCAGCTGGAGCACACCAACGGAACTTGTGACGGCAGGAATTCCGTGAGTATTTCTACATGCCCAAATCTGGGGTGATACTTCATTCTACATGAACTTTTCATGTTTCACAGTTGACATAAGAAATCTGAGATGACTTCAATGTGATTGCAAATATCTCTATCACTGACATTTGCAACATTAGATAATTTAATAGTATAGAACTAATGCATCTGTCGAATATATTATACAAAATGCCCCTGTAGCATGTGGTCATTGTGCTGAACATTGTGATTTCACAATTGTGGTAAATATAATATATCTATTTTTTACAGTGGTACCTTTTACCAATCCCATCTACTAACTGTAATCAGTGTGGTGTAAGGTTTTGAATAAACATGTATGAAAAACTGCGTAGACTGTTTCTATGCAACCATAGGTTTCATGATACTGTGCCAATCTTCAAAATGAAAAGTGTTTATGAAAGCTAGATTTTAAGACTTTTAAGGAAAGATTACTTCTACTTTCAGATTACATTTGTCTCATAGCAGGTGTAGCCCAGGTCCCCTTCTGGGCTCCCGGTTGCCTTTTTCCTTATCCCCAGGTGGTCGGAGGGACTGCGATGAGTGCGGGCACTGCCGGAGTCAGCGGCGGCCCCGGCGGTTAGGAGGCTCCACTGCGCACCCTCAAACGGGGGCAGTCATTGTGGATTGCGCACGCATGCGCAGAATGGGTTGCATGCGCGGCGGCCATTAGGGAGCTGCACGCATGCGCAGAAGCTGAGGTGCAGGGTGGCCATTAACCATAGAGGTCCGCAGGGGAACTACAGCCTCCAGAATCCCAAGGGGCTACTGTCAGGTGCTGCAGCTAGGCCAATAGGGTTGCAAGGACTCAGTGCACCTGAGATAGATAAATTTTCACACGTTGGGAGCATGCCAGTCTATGGAGGGTGCAGATAGAAGAGAGAAGTGGCAGAGCACAACCGGAATCATCCAAACAAGAAAAATTAGGAAGAAAGTGCGTTATCCATAAAAAGATTTAATAGTCATGGAAGGAAAAAAGGCAAGGCATTACCCTACCAACATGTTTCATGCTACACAGAGCACTTTATCAAGGCATACACATCCCATCATCATTAACATATTTAAAGAGTAAGAAATAATTAGCTTACCAATCCTGAACCTTATCTGGGATCCTCCCTATAATCTGGGCAATGAGATTCTGGTGTGGGGTCAGCAGAGCACGCACACGTGCCCCCACACGCAGCCCCTGCCTCCCACACGCAACCCAGAGCCAGCAGAGAGAGGAAAAGACCCAAGCTAAAACACGCTTGCGCAGAGCCAGCAAAGGCTTCCTCACTATGGTGACCATTGAGCATGTCCCAGGGGCGGGGGAGCGTGCTGGACCCGCGCGCGCCCATCGGTGCTGTAATCAACGTCATCCTGGTGCGCACGCACCACCAACGGGGAAAGAGGAAGGGAGGGATTAGAGACAGGAACACTAAGTCCCTCCTTATTGTCGCGCTCACAGCAGGACACACACAGGAGCCCTGGGTGAACCCAACCATAATAACATAATTATAGTATGTACTGCTGCGACACACTTTATTCGAGCAAATACCCAGTATGTACCTGGCAGATACCTGGAATGCGCCGCTCCTCACCTCTGACAAGCCCCGTTGCGTTTGCCTTCCCAGCCATGGTTCATGCCTGGCTGACGGGCGGCTGATCTGTTAAATGATAATGATTAGGATTTAAAAATCCTTTTATTAAATGAAGGGATCAAACATCACACCTGGATCACCCAGAAAATGCTCACCTACGCGTTTCGGGCCGTGCGCCCTTTATCAAGATTAAGATCGTTATTATTTATATATTTTAAAAATAAATCTAAAGAATCTTCACTGCCATTCCAAATAAAGATAATATCATCAATGTAGCGCCGTCATAGGACAAGGTTTGCGCCATACGGGTTGTTATGAAAAATATGGTCTTGTTCCCACATTCCTAGAAAAATGTTAGCATAGCTAGGCGCAAACCTTGTACCCATGGCTGTGCCACATTTCTGAAGATAAAATATATCATCAAAAAGAAAATAATTATTTGTTAGGATAAAACGGATACTTTTTATGATAAAATCTATTTGGTTTTCTTTTAATATTTTTTCATGTTTTAAAAGTCTCTCTACAGCAGCATAGCCTAGATCAGGCCTGCACAACTCGTAAAGTGCGAAGGGCCGAACTGCTCCAAGGAAAAAAAATTGGGCCGCACGGGTAAAATCATCATCATCATCATCATCATCATCATCATCATCATCATCATCATCATCATCATCATCATCATCATCATCATCATCATCATCATCATCATCTCTCCTCCAGCACCTATCATCATCATCATCATCATCATCATCCTCATATCTCCCCCAGAACCCAACACTATCAACCTTTGCGATACTCCCCATCTTTCTCTCATACCCCCATCTCTCCCCCTCACCCACACACAATACCCCCCTCCACATCAAACACACAATACCCCCCTGCACACCACACACATCCCACCCCCCCTGCAGCTCACATCCCACCCCCCCCTGCAGCTCACATCCCTCTCCCCCCTGCAGCTCACATCCCTCTCCCCCCTGCAGCTCACATCCCTCTCGCCCCTTGCACCTCACATCCCTCTCCCCCCTTGCACCTCACATCCCTCTCCCCCTTGCACCTCACATCCCTCTCCCCCTTGCACCTCACATCCCTCTCCCCCTTGCAGCTCACATCCCTCTCCCCCTTGCACCTCACATCCCTCTCCCCCCTTGCACCTCACATCCCTCTCCCCCCTTGCACCTCACATCCCTCTCCCCCCCTTGCACCTCACATCCCTCTCCCCCCCTTGCACCTCACATCCCTCTCCCACCTTGCACCTCACATCCCTCTCCCCCCTTGCACCTCACATCCCTCTCCCCCCTTGCACCTCACATCCCTCTCCCCCCTTGCACCTCACATTCCTCTCCCCCTTGCACCTCACATCCTTCTCCCCCTTGCACCTCACATCCCTCTGCCCCTTGCACCTCACATCCCTCTCCCCCCTTGCACCTCACATCCCTCCCCCCCTTGCACCTCACATCCCTCTCCCCCCCTTGCACCTCACATCACTCTCCCCCCCTTGCACCTCACATCACTCTCCCCCCTTGCACCTCACATCACTCTCCCCCCCTTGCACCTCACATCACGCTCCCCCCTTGTACCTCACATCACTCTCCCCCCTTGCACCTCACATCCCTCTCCCCCTTGGGTGGGTGACAGTGACTGGGTGACAGTGACTGGGTGGGACACAGTGACTGGGTGGGACACAGTGACTGAGTGTTTGGGACACAGTGACTGGGTGGGTGGGTGACAGTGACTGGGTGGGTGGGTGACAGTGACTGGGTGGGTGACAGTGACTGGGTAGGTGGGTGACAGTGACTGGGTGGGTGACTGGGTGGGAGACAGTGACTGGGTGGGTGGGAGACAGTGACTGGGTGGGTGGGAGACAGTGACTGGGTGGGTGGGACACAGTGACTGGGTGGGACACAGTGACTGGGTGGGACACAGTGACTGGGTGGGACACAGTGACTGGGTGGGTGGGACGCAGTGACTGGGTGGGTGGGTGACAGTGACTGGGTGGGTGGGTGACAGTGACTGGGTGGGTGGGTGACAGTGACTGGGTGGGTGGGTGACAGTGACTGGGTGGGTGGGTGACAGTGACTGGGTGGGTCACAGTGACTTGGTGGGACACAGTGACTGGGTGGGACACAGTGACTGGGTGGGACACAGTGACTGGGTGGGTGGGTGACAGTGACTGGGTGGGTGGGTGACAGTGACTGGGTGGGTGACAGTGACTGGGTGGGTGGGTGACAGTGACTGGATGGGTGACAGTGACTGGGTGGGTGGGAGACAGTGACTGGGTGGGTGGGAGACAGTGACTGGGTGGGTGACAGGGTGACAGTGACTGGGTGGGTGACAGGGTGACAGTGACTGGGTGGGTGACAGGGTGACAAGTGATTGGGTGGGTGACAGGGTGACAAGTGACTGGGTGGGTGACAGGTTGACAGGGTGACAGTGACTGGGTGGGTGGGTGGGAGACAGTGACTGGGTGGGTGGGAGACAGTGACTGGGTGGGTGGGAGACAGTGACTGGGTGGGTGGGTGACAGTGACTGGGTGGGTGACAGTGACTGAGTGGGTGACAGTGACTGAGGGTGTGACAGTGACTGGGTGGGTGGGTGACAGTGACTGGGTGGGTGGGTGACAGTGACTAACAGTGACTGGGTGGGAGACAGTGATTAACAGTGACTGGGTGGGAGACAGTGACTAACAGTGACAGTGACTTACCTTGACCGGGTGGGTGCAGGTTGCCGCCGGACGCTTGCTCCTCCTGCCCCCGATATCCCTGCGGCAGCTGCCCGGGACGGGAGGTGGGCTTGGAGGCGCGGGCTGGGGGGAGGGGGGGAGGGGGCACGTGAGGTTAGCTCGTGAGGGACGCGAGAAGCTGGCCGCGGAGGGAAGCGGTGAGAAGCAGGCCGCTGGAGGAGCTGAATTATTTAATTATTACTTCCCCCTCCGCCCCACGTTGGGAGCAGGGGGGGAGGAGCGGGCCCGCAGAGGAGCTGCATGTTGCTTCCCCCTCCGCCTCACGTTGGGAGCAGGGGGGGGGAGCAGGGGGGGGGGAGCGGGCCCGCAGAGGAGCTGAGAGTTGCTTCCCCTTCCGCCCCACGTTGGGAGCAGGGAAGGGGGGGGAGCGGGCCCGCAGAGGAGCTGAGAGTTGCTTCCCCTTCCGCCCCACGTTGGGAGCAGGGAAGGGGGGGGAGCGGGCCCGCAGAGGAGCTGAGAGTTGCTTCCCCTTCCGCCCCACGTTGGGAGCAGGGAAGGGGGGGGGGGAGCGGACCTAGCGCATGCGCGCCGTGACCGCAGGAAATCGGCGCCATTTTTTTAAACTTTTTTTTTAAATTTATTTCATTAATTAATTTGCCGCCCGGCCGGATTCATTGCGGGCTGCACAGAGAGGCCAGGCGGGCCTCATGCGGCCCGCGGGCCGTATGTTGTGCAGCCCTGGCCTAGATCATGATTAATGACTGTATATAAAGATGATACGTCCACTGTACAAAGGACATAATCATCCGACCATTGCATATCTTTTAAAATATTTAAAATATGTGTGGTGTCCCGAAAGTAAGAGGGTACATTTTTAACATATGGTTGTAAAAATACATCAATGTAATTAGAAAGATTCGATGTAATAGAATCAATTCCTGCTATAATAGGCCGCCCCGGTGGTTTTAATAAATCCTTATGGATTTTGGGGAGAAAATAAAATATAGGAATTTTGGGAGTATTGTTAAATAAAAAAAGGAATTCATCATTATTAATGATTCCTTCCTCCTTTGCTTCAAGTAGAAGTCCATGCAGATCATCTAATATCCTTTTATTTGGATTATTAGACAATTTAGCATAGGTGTTCCTATCGTTCAGTAACCGTATTGACTCTTCTACATAATATTCACGG
This sequence comes from Ascaphus truei, assembly GCF_040206685.1. Lineage (NCBI taxonomy): Eukaryota > Metazoa > Chordata > Amphibia > Anura > Ascaphidae > Ascaphus > Ascaphus truei. The sequence goes on along the minus strand of NC_134485.1, from coordinate 269,564,131 downwards.
TTCATAATAACCGTGCCTCCACCTTTATCGGCAGGTTTTATAACAATTGCAGTGTTAGTTGATAGCACCTTTAATACATTTCTTTCTTGCATTGTAAAATTATTTTTACCAGTTTTGTTCAACTGACAATCTGTTAATGTTTCAAAATCTTTGATAATCAAATTGTAGAAAGTATCTAAGAGGTTCCCCCTATGTTGACTTGGGTAGAAGGTAGACTTCTTTTTAAGATTCGTATGTTTATATTCTTCCTCTATGTTTTGTTTTTGACCTGAGAGACCATACGTGGCATATCAAAATTTCGTTTTAAAAAATGTTGTTTAATTGTCAATTTCCTTAGATACTTATTAGCATCAATAAATAAATCAAATGCACTAGGCCATATGGTTGGTGCAAATTTGAGTCCTTTATTTAAGACTCTTAGTTGATCTTGGGTAAGTATGGTTTTACTTAAATTGAAAATTCCCTTACCTTCTATTACTTTTGTCTTTTGTTTACACCCTCCTCTTCTTCCTCATCTGTATTTTCGCTTCTCTTTCTTCTCTTTGTTGAAGTGTCTGTTAAATCTTTCTCTCTTAGAGGGGAGTATTGATTGGGATATTCCCAACTGTGTGTTTGTTTTGTGTATTGATGTCTGTCTGACTCTTTGGGGTGTGAGCCCCGATGGTCTAAAAAAGTACTTAAAGTGGAGGGTCTCTCTCCATCATCCTCTCTATAATTTTGTTTATACTGATGTTTTCTTGGTGATGTTACTTTTTCTTTACTTTTTGTTTTCCTACTAGTTTCGGATTTATTTTCTTTAATTCTTTCAGGACTTTTGTTTGGTGAAGGTCTTCTTCTATATGTTTCTAATTGATACCTATCATTTCTCTCTTTATATGGGGATCTATCCTTTTTAGTTTCTTTGGGTGGTGTCCTACTTCTGGGTATATATTTCTGTGGTGTTCTTTCCCTTCTAGATGTAAGTCTAGTTCTATTTTGTTCATTTTCTCTAGAATTAGTAGTTTTATGTTTTCAGCTCTGTAAGTGCTTTTTATTTATATAAAGTTTGTTCTACTTTTTTCTGCATCCTTTTCCTCTTTTCCTCTTTATGCCTGGGATTTTCCCTGTGATTTCAGACGACATCAAAAGTTTGTTACTTTAACAACCTAAAGGCGTATTATTTATGCACACAATGTGAGTTGATACACTATATGGTTATAGAAATTATATCTATATATAGAGTATTACATTGGCTGCCCTCCCTTTTGATGACGTCACGTGTACCATTTGACACTCAAATGTGACGTCACAGGCCTTATTTAAGGCCTGCCCCATCTCATTTGTGCTAAAGAAGCTGACGGGACAACATCCGCCCCACGGGATTGGATTACAATTAAAGACTGAGGAAAGAAGTAAAGAACTTACCATATGTTGAGGAGCATTGCGTCAAGGATCAAGAGGTTCCTGCTGCAGGTTGAATTGGAGGGTGAAGACATCAAAGGTAAGAAAAACATTGATTGTATGTTATTTTTGGTATTTTTAGTGATTTTTTTTTTAGGTTGCCCATTTACTACCAATGTGCTTATCTACGCACTTTTAAGAGTATAGATATGCACAGTAACAAGCATTGCATTTGTTTCCAAATGTTTGTTTTTATTTAATTGTTATGTTTTGTATTGTTGGTTGTTATTTTTAATTAATTGTTTTGTATTTTTAGCGCTTGTTTTTATTTAGGTTGCCTATTGACTGCCATAGTGGCAAACCATGCCCATGTTATATGTGCATGGTGTACCACTGTGCCAATCAATTTGTTTTATTTGCATTTTCTTTATTTTATTGCAATGTTATTTATTTTATTCAGTGCTTGTTTTTTTCTTTGTAGCTTGCCCATTCATTGACATAGTGGCAAACCATTCCTATATTATATAGGCATGATGTAACACTGTGCCAATCAATCGCTTTATTGGCAAATGCTTGTTTTATGTAAATGTAATGTGTTTTATTTTGTGCCTGTTTTTTTAAAATTGCCCATTCATTGTAAGTGTGGCAATTCGTGCCCATATTGGGGGCAGGGTTTGCCACTATAACAATCAATGGGTAGCGGTCTGTGGGGTGGTTGGAAGTTTGCCACTATACCAATCAATGGGTAGCGGTCTGGGGGGTGGTTGGAATAGTTGCCCTGGGAAAGGTGGTCAGGCTGCCCAGGTGGGTAGCGGGGGGAAGTTAACCCCTTAATTACTATACCAGTTACTAACCGCTAAGGTGATTAAGGGGTTAGTGGCCAGTAGTTTTTTTTATGTAATGTTGCTGCCAACAGAGGATGGTGATGAGGACAAGGAGGAAGATGAGGACAGCCTTCATCCTGGCAGGAGTAAGTAGAACTTTAATTTACTTTATGCTGACTGGTTTTATTTTTAATGGGCAAATGCATTCTTGTCCATATCTGGATAATAGTGATTTTGCCCATTACTGTGCTGTATGTGTTAGGGGGAGTGGCAGGAGGGCCAGACCAGGCCAAGTACCCCTTCACTCACCCCTTATGCCTCCAATAAACAAGCTACTGTGCCTTAACCCCCTCATTGCTTTAGCGGCTAGCCGCTAAGGTAATGAAGTTGCTTTAATGTGATTTTTAGTGTACAGGAGCAGGGGGTCTCCTGAGATAAACTGCATTAATTTCAGCCTTGGGGACCCCCTGCTTATGAATTATAGGCACCAAGTATGGCCCCGCAATTTTTAAATCTCCTGGTCACGTGACCGGGAGATTTAAATGCCCGGGAGATACTGGTACCCCATACCAGGGCCTGTAACTCGGGAAGCAGGGTGTCCCTGAGGCTGAAATTAATGTGGTTCAGTTCAGGAGACCCCCTGATCCCATACACCATTATTAAAAGTCGCATTAAAGCAGCTTCATTACCTTAGCGGCTAGCCGCTATGGTAATGATTTTTATTTTAATATTAGTGTTCGGGAGCAAGGGGTCTCCTGAGCTGAACTGCATTAATTTCAGCCTTGGGGACCCCCTACTTCCCTAGATACAGGCCACGGTATGGAGTGCTGGTATCTCCTGCAGTATTTCAATCCCACGGTCATGTGGGCAGTGACAGGGAGGATTTAAAAATGGTGGGGATACTGGCACCCCATAATGGGGTCTGTATTGACACACGTTTTAGTGTGTGGTAAAATAATGTAAAGTCGCTCAGCAATGCATTGACTTTATCGAGGTTTAATGAATAAGCCCCTTAATCTGAGACACTATGATTACATTCTGTTTGATTCGCAGTTATGAGTTTATAGCCTATTTGGATGTTAAAATTAGCAAAATTGGTACACATTTGAATACAAACATCTTTCGGAAAGACACTAATAGAAATAATGTACTGCTCTTTAGTAGTTTTCATCCAAAAAGATTTCTGGATAATCAAACTCTTGGACAACTACTGAGGATTAGGCGAATTGTCTCTGATCCTACCATTCTGGACAAACAATGGTATGAAATGGCTAATAGGTTTAGCAATAGAGGTTACACTTGGACTACGATTGAAAAACAGATGATCAAAACAAAGAACACTGATAGAGATGTGTTTCTACGACTGAGAGTCCAGTAGAGATTCACACACAAAGATTCCATTCATTTCTAAATGTACTATTTTTCCAAGTTTAGGAGACACTGCATTTTAGACATTGGCAGTTTTTTTTCCAGTGACGCTACAGTATATTGTCCAAATTATTTAAGGAATCTCCTCTTTTTGCCTACAAATAGATATACTGTAAGGGATCACGTTTGTTGAGCAGACACCGGCAAAAGTGGAATTATGCAAAGCTTTTTTTACGGCACAAAAATTGGGCACCTATCCTTGCTGAAATTGCATTCATTGCAATTCAGTGATAAGAGGTGCCATCTTCACACACCCTAGGACAGGGAAGAATTATGCAATTAAGCATTGTTTTACATGTGATTCCAACTTTATTATCACCTTTTATGGTGTCCTTGTGCCAAGGTATATGTTGGCAAAACTATTAGAGCAGTTAAGAAAAGAAACACAGAACATACATTTTCTATCAGACCGGCTTACCGGAAGCCTGATATTACCCCTAAATATTCCCCAGTGGCTAAATATTTCTAAGAAGCTAAACATAATGTGAGCCAATTACGCTTTCAACTTATTGATTATTTAACACCCCTCAGGAGAGGAGGAGATACAAACAATCTCCTCCTTAGATGTGAGATTAAATGGATCCATGAATTAGATTGTTTAGCACCCAAGGGTATGAATGAGATTATGGACTTTAGATAATTTCTGTAGTAATACAATAATTTTGGGAGTTATTACCATTGGTTAGTTATGATGACTCTGTGATCATTGTTGGTCGCTGTTTATTAGATTTTGTCCTGTGATAATCTCTTTTTTTTTTACTTGAGCATTCTGTGCTGGGTATAATAGTTATGTTTTTAAATCTAAAAGTATTAATTCTTTATGTAAAGTATTTTATGTGTATGTAACGGTGTTTCCCAGGCCCCTCTCATTTTGGCCCCTATGTGAGGAAACTGCCCCCAGTTTCATGTCATGTCGTGTGGTGCACCTGCTGGCTTACAGGACTCCTGAGTCTCCCGCTTGATGGTATTGGGGAATTCACCAGGACTGGCTCGTGAGGTAGTGCTAATATCGTACTCACAGTTGGTACAGCACCTCCATCTCTTCCAGGTCCCCACGACAGCAGGGAGGAGTCTCTGGAAGAGAACCCCTGGTTGCAGCTTCTCCCTGAATGACTCCAGGCTCAGGCAAGAAGGTTCTTTCAATCAAGGCAATCTTTATTAACATACTCCATGGCAGACTGCCCATCATAGCACCCGGTCTTTAGCCGCACATTTCCAGGTTTCCCACCTCAGGGAAGTCCCTGGACACCACTCCTAGTCAGGGCCCTAGAAGTTGTCCTTGCTCTTCCCTGAAAGGGAAATAGTCTGCTACCTCTCCCCTAAGGGAGGGCCACAATCTGTACCAGAGCCCTGGCACAGTGTGGGGTCAGATTGTCACACTCTGCAGCTGACACTTGAACTGCACAGACTCAGCTTGACTCTTGAACTGCTAACTTTAGGAAGTGATGCGTATTATATAGCTCCAGGAGGCACCACCCCTATGTCACTGTAAGTGGACACAGAGCATGCTGTCACTTCCTTTGCTACATATTACACCTCACAGGGGGTTGAGGGCAAACCTCATGATAACTTCTGTCAAACCTGCCCTCTTAACAGGGATTACTGCACAGAAGGAGAGAGGCAAGTAACTCCAAAATTACACAGGGCTACATGTATTTTGTAAGATTATCACTTTATCTAATATTAGGAGTCACTTATTGCTTTTGAGTCACTTTTTGATATATTTGATATACAGTATTCCCCTCTTCACTAAGGGCCTCATGCAGTAAACAGCGATAAGCCACTTATCGGCAGTTTATCGGCAAAAAAGCCTAGAGCGATTCAGTAAACCCAGATAAGTCGGCGATAAGAGCAAAAATCACGGAGTCTTTTTTGCCAATAAATTTTTTTTCCAAACGCATGGCGATAAGCCACTTATCACCACTTCCTCAAACTCGTTCAATTCTAGAAGCCCCGATCAACTTACGAAGCTGATTGCTGCTCTACAATTGAGATTTCCTCTCCAAATCGTCCCGGCAGAAAAAGTTGGCAAGAAGGTGGTGAGATAATAAGAGGAGAGACGCACTTAGAAATTTTTTTTTTTTTTATGTATCGGATTGATACCGGAAGACTGTGGAGATGATATCCGTTAATATCACCACCGGAGACCCCCGGCATGAATCCCATGGAATAAAAATGCATTTACAGGCAACTTCATTACCTTAGCGGCTAACCGCTAAGACAATTAAGGGGTTAACCACTAGTGCCATGCTTATTGTGGATAGCGGGTGGGAGAAGGTGGTATTTGGCCCTTTGTGGGTGTTTAGGCCTTGCGGGGGGGGGGAGGGTTGCGGGTGGACTTAACCCCTTCATTATCTTAGCCATTAATACCGCTAAGGTAATGGAGGGGTAAACCCCTCCCGCTACCAACCCGGTAGGCCTAAACACCCATCCTTGGGGCTACTACCCACTTCACCCACAATAAACAAAAATACACACAACAGCCCTACTACCCACCTCCTAGGCCACCAATAACCATTACAATATGTAATAAACACCAATACACAACCCACCCACCCCCTTGCCCCCACATAAAACCATCATTTATTTTTTTATACACAGGATTAATACCACAGGCTGGTGGGGGTCCCCGGGTGGTCTCCACGGGTGTCTGGGGAACCTCGGATGGTCCTCGCTGGCCTGCGGTACCATTCGTATTGTAAAAAAATAAATAATGATGGCCTACATTTCAATAAATACACCTCTTCCCCCCCTCAACACATACAGTACAGTAATGTGCAAAATAACTATTATCCAGAAATGAATAATAGATAATTTGCCCATTATTAAACAAAACATTAGGCAGCCAGCATAAATAAAGTACATAAAACCGTTCTACTTACCCCTACCATTATGAAGGGCATCCTCGTCAGCATACTGCAGGGCCATGTCCTCCGTTGCCAGAAAGAATACATAAAAAATGCACTCTAATGGCCTCTAACCCATTAATTATCTTAGCAGTTAATAACCGCTATCGTAATTAAGGGGTTAGCCCACCCTCCCCCGCTACCCACCCGGGAGGCCTAGTCACCCACCCTGGACCCACAAACCCACCCTCTACTTATTGAGTGGCATAGTAGTACATCATACCCATATAATATGGGCATGATAAGCTACTATAGCAGTCAATGGTCACCCTAACAAAAAACGCATGACTGTCCAAAATACACAATAATCAAACATATACAACAAGAACCTAAACCCCCAAAATAAAAAATTAAAAGCACTAGCCAACCAATCAATTAAAGAAATAAAACCAGTAGGCATTCAATAAAATCATTAAAACCACTAGGCAAACAATTACATAAATTATACCACTAGCTAAACAATACATTTAATACATAAAAGCAGTAAGCAACACAACTATTAATTAATACAACCACTAGGCAACGCATAAATTAAAACCAGCAGCCAACAAAATACATCATTAAATAAAAGCCCTAACAAATCTGTAAAAAAAAAATAAACAAGCCATCTCAATTCTAAACTATTTAATCTAAACAATAAACAGAAATAGAGAATATAACAGCCAATAGGAGAAATGCATTTGGCCAAAAATGCATTGGCTACCACTGTATTCATCTGTACCCTAAACAGGCACAGATCAATGCATTAGCAGTCAATGGACAATGAAAAACATTAAAAAAAAAATCCAATCTAATAACCTGTAAAAATAAAAGTACATACAATCAATATTTATCTTACTTTAGAAGCGTTGGCCCTCCGAATCCTGTGGAATCAGCAAGCTCTCATACCGTGACATCATGAAACTCAATCCAATGCCATCCACCGTGAAGATCCGGAACAGGTAACCAAATTCTTCTTTCTTTAATCTTCTCTCGTTTCTTCTTTCTTCATCTGTGATTATTTCTTTATTTTTTTTATCTTCTTCTGTTAATCCAGTAACCCCATGTTAAATCCACGATGTTGACCCTTTAACATGAGTCACAAAATTCAAAATGGCTTCCGTCACATGGTAGTTCAGCCAATCTGATTGTTTGTTCTCTCGTTTATAAAGTGTATGTTGTTTGCGTTCCAGGTGGCAACATATGAAACGTAATGTTTAACGGATAATATCATCACGCCTTGTTGATTGGCAGACAGACTCTGCGTTACATTTTTATTACTTCTGGTTGATCCCGGAACCATTTGATGGTCACCCAGGCGTGGATGTCATTCATTCAAATTACAACCGGTGAGGTATAAAAGGCACTATGGTATGTCACTTTGTTTATTCACACATGACTAAGGGCTCGAGTGGCTAGAAGCAGTGTATCCCCTTCATGTTTTCCTGCAAACGTTAAAATGCATCATCCCTGTAAGGAATATCAAAAACAAAAACAGTGAGTTTTTCCTATTGAGTGCTGCCATCCTCTCTATTTTTGCCTTGTTTCTTAGTTCCCAGCAATATATTTAAATGCGGAATTGAACAAGGAAATGAGAATAGAAACACTTGCCAAAAATCCAAAAAACCTAGAAAAACATCCTTCTTTAAGAAGTTTGAAAATTATTTAATAAGTGCAAACATCAGTAAAATAGATGCAAAAAGGTAATTGTGTTGTCTTAGCATCATCTCTGTGGGTTATGGTTTGTTAGTAGACCAACAAATATACTGTATGTCATTTTCCAGTGTGACAGCATGACACTAGACATGAATTCCTTTATATATGATATTCATCTGGGTCCTGGTAAAAGTAATCCATGTGTCAATAAAAGCTGCAGTCCTTTCAGTGACTCTTTCTCAAATTCATCTGCCGGCCATGCTCACGTATGGATGTGAAACTTGGATCCTACAATAAATTAGATTATAATTCAGAAGCTTCAGACAACACAAAGAAGTATGGAGAGATGTACTGTATGCTGGGTAATAACCAAAGAGCCAGGAAAAAGAATGAATGTGTTCGAAACCAAACAAAAGTATGTGACCACCACAAGGGTGAAGAAATTAAAATGACAATGGGACGCACATATCACAAGAATAAATGACCATCGCTGGACAAAGATGGTACAGACTGAATTTTAAGAGAGAATAAAAAACCAAGACGATAACCAAAAGTAAGAGGGGAGGATTAAATCCGAAAATTTGTTGGAGCAACATGGAGAAGAGGTGTTTGCAACTGCAGTACCTGGAAGATCATTGGGAGGCCTTTATCTAGCAGTGGATCGACAAGGGCTGCTGCCACTGAAATATATATATATATATATATATATATATATATATATATATATATATATATATATATATATATATATATATATATGCAACTGTATGCTCATCTGCATGTCTTAGGCAGGTCTGCAACCCCGCCTTTCCCCATTATCACCCAGCATACAGCACTTCCACTGCAGCAAGGGATTCTGGGAAATGACATTCAAATGAGCACACAGTGTCACTTTTTGCCTCAAAAACCATTAAGCTTGCTGCATGGTCACAGCTTTGAGCACAGCCAGGGTTATATATATATATATATATATATATATATATATATATATATATATATATATATGCATAAAGGATATGTGCTTGAGGGCGTCACTCCAAAAACACATAATAACGAGCAGGAATATACGTAGAATACCCTTTGAGGACACATTGACAGCAGCACTGCATCTTCATATACTACTGCTACTACTCCTAGAACATCCACACCAAACCCCTAGACCAGTGATTTCCAACCTTTTTTGTTTGGAGGAAACCCTTGAAGTATTTCAAAAAATCTCGGGGAACCTTTATCTGGCTGACACATATTAGGTTCGACAGGGGTCAGTCACAACATTTCACACCTCACGAGCCCCCTCTATTTCCCACCCTCTACCCATGTATTTCTCTCCCATCCATCTCACTAACTCTCCACCCTCCTGCCTCGCATGTATTTATCCCTTGCGTCTCACTCTTACTCCCTCTTTTCCTCACTCACTCCCTCCTGCCCCCCTCTCTTCTCTCACTCGCCCCTACCTTCCGTAAATTACCCCACTCTCTCTCAATCCACCCTACAAAATACATACCAAAAAACCCCACTCCCAGGGGGGTCTGTGGTCCATAGGAGGAACCCCTGAGACTGCTTCAAGGAGCCCCAGGGTTCCACGGAACCCTGGTTGGGAATCACTGCCCTAGACCAAGGCTACTGATAGCTCTCCAGGGGTCTAGGACTACTGTCTTAACCTAGGCACATAGGCGGTGCAGTGGGGGACGACCTACAAGCTGTGTAGCAGCGGATTATAGCAGAAGTTGGGCCTGACTTCACACATAGCGCAACTTTTTGGTTTGTTCCACCAGTTGTCCCTCCATCGCCAGGCCCGGGACAGTTGTCTTGGTCCTCCCCCCTAACTGCAGCCCTGCCTTGGAGCATCAGGCCCACCAGCTCTAAATGTACTCTATCCTCTGGTGTTTTTGTGGAGGAAACAATATGTTCTGCTGCTGAACCATTGTGCGGCTCAGACATCAGTGTTACTATGATGTACTTACACAGTTTATGAAACATCAACTTTGAAGCCCTGGATCCCTGGGCTCAAGAGGTTACATTTTTTTTGCAAAGCCAAAGGTGCCTTTTTGGATTATATTGAATAGGGCCCAAACTTTTAGATCAGTGTTAGTGGCCTGCCTGACAAAGCCCCATTCCAACTCACTCTGCTGCTGTGACAAAAAGTCTCTCTTTTTTTTCACTTTATTCTATTTCCATTTTTTTGTATTACTGTATTTTTGTTTTTATTACCTTTTCTTAATTATTTTACAATGTGGGACAAAAGGAATCCCATGAATGCGATCTAAGAAAAGGAGATGCTGCTGGAAGAAAAGGTAGGTTACCCTTTTAAACTTCCCCCTACCTCTTTCTGAGCCTTCCACCTTCTCCACTGCACTCCCCTCATATCCATCTTCACCAAATGTAACCCCTTAATAAGGATTAAAGTCCCTATGCCCCTTACCTTATGTGCCCCCTAGGGGCATATTTATGCTGATTTACGTCTACTCACTAGTTAAGTAGTAGCAATAAGTCTTTTTTTAATCAAAAGTTGTAGGGTTCTGTATTATATAATACATATTTTAACTAATTTGGTGCTTTCTGGAATTTTCTATGGATAATGTTTTCATTGATGTGTCAGATGAAGTTACCTATGGAAAATAACACATTTGTTTTACCCTGAAAGAGTCTCATTGTTCCGTGACCAACCCTTAGAAAAAAAGAATCCTATTAATAAAATAATATTTCGCTGGAGTGTTCCTGAAAAAATAGATCTTTTCCGTACTCTGTGTGTGTCCCTTGGGAAAAGATTGTGCTAATCTGTATTACTTAACTATTTTTCTTGTCTTTAACCTTAAACATTAGCATATTGGTTGAAAATGCATGAAAGAGATCCCCACAAGATTTTAAATTCACTCTTTTCAGAATAGGCTTTATGGGACCCTTATGCTCCATTAATTATTCCTCAAAGTTGAAACTTGAGTAAATGTCTTGGCTGAAAAAAAGTCCCTTGAGGAATATAAAGTGTTATTCATAAAGTAACAAAATTCAGAAATGTAGATTTCTTAAAAACTGGAACCTTTTTTTTCGTATACATGTTTTTGAAATAGTTTATGACCTTTGAGAATACTCCCGTACGTCACATTTTCAAATACTGAAGAGCATAATAAAATACAGGTCATGTGTTAACAATTATACTATATAGTGATTGCAACATTAATCTCAGAATTGTTTTATTGTGACTTGTCACATACAGTATACACAAATATAGCGACTCGTTTCATTCGAAACAATAATTGCAACGACAACAACAAATATTTTTGAAAGTACGAATACATTACATGTTCCCTCGTAGTTTGTGTATTTAGCTATAACCCTTTCCTTACTATTAAACTGAACACATAAAAAATAATAATTTCCTGCCACAGCCTTTCTGTAGTGTTAAGCCGTATCTCTAGAGACTATTAGATGCATCTGAACTGAATTTGGCTATACAATAGTTTGCACAATTAACAATCACACAGTGGGTCTATTTAAAGTAAATCCATTCCCAACCCACATTACACTGCATTCATTCCCACATCAAACATATTTTGGTATTATGTTTTCTTTTAACTTTGTTAGTGTTAACCAACACGAATAAAAGATATTCTGTAATGTCTGCAATGGGATGCGAATATTAAACTGTCTACCTGTTCAATGGAAACCAGTCATTTGCCTTATAGTAAGTTATTTATATGTCTTAGGATGGAATGCAATTGTTAAAAAATGTTTGATTCTTTTCTGTGAATTTTCACAATGTGCTATTAAGTTATTTATTTATTTTTCATCTGCACTTTACTTTCTTGCCACATTCTATGAAATGCTTGTTCTGCTCTGCGTTCTTGGTCTGTGCGTATGTCCATGCCTAAATCACTAAGCACCTGCAAATGAAACCTACTGCAGTTGTAACGGGAACATGTTGATGAGTTCCTGTCGAGCAGTCCAATCCACTGAAACTAAATACAAACTCTGTTTTCGTCATCTTTTGCATCTACTTCTCCTATGTGTCTTTGCAACGGGGAGAAAGATACTGGACATCCATGCTGCCTGGGATAAAATAACATGGCAGATCAAGAGGGCAGACACAATCACGTTTTAATTACAGGCTGGCAAAGTCACTGACCTCGGCTCAACTAAAATTGTACCTATGCTAATACAGTTGATTTAAAAACAAAATAGGTTAATACTTCTAATGAATCACTCTTAGATCATGTGTCTAGCTGGAAGTTAATTCGTACCAGGGCTGCACATTTAAAAGTGTCAAAAAGACCTCCTCCACTGGTTTGGAGATGTATGGCCTCTACCACAGCTGGGAATAATTGACATGATACATTTGTCGTTGCTGGTAAAGTATGTTTTCTTCTCGCTATCTAAACTTTTTAGATGACATCACATATGTAGCTGCAGGGTGCTAATAACATTCCAGTACTATATGCCTTCATTATTCCCTGTTTTATTACAGTAAATGCAACCGATGGAATGTGGCTGAACCTTTCAGAAATCCTAAACTTCCATGAGATCAAAATACTTGTGTTGGGAGGAGGAAGGACCAAATAGTGGTTGCATACATATTGGAGACTAAAGGGGATTTGTATTGAGAGAATGCAGTTTTCTTCATAACATTAAAAAATAGCTTTATTTTGCCTTCATTTCTACCTACTGTATATTATTGGTATGATGCTTGTTATTTGAGCGTCTTACATCTGATGCTGAACTCATGAGTACAGACATAACAATGTAACTTCAGACCTGAGGGAGTTATGTCAATCTGTACCATTTCTTGATGCAAACTTCAATACTTCTCCTTATACTATTGCAGCAAGCAATTCTAAAACAATGCAAAAGATGATGTGGGCATGGCAACTGGAAAGGTACATGGGCGTTAATGAATAAGCATGTTCACCTGTTGATATTTAATTTAAGTTTATAAACTGGGAAAGTACAGATGCAGCCACCAGTATCCGATCACTTGCCTGGGTAAAAACTAAGGCATATCACAGTAAATGCATCAACATTTCTGTGAGATTCTGCTGCCAGACTAATGGGAATAGGATTAACACAGCAGGGGTCCCTGCTGTCCCATTCAGTTTAAATGGGACTGCAGGGACCCCCCGCTGTGTTAATCCGAAGGGTCCATTATTCTGGCAGCAGAAATGTTGCAGTTTATTGGGAGATTGCCCCAGATTTTCCAAGGCAAATCATCTAATACTGGTGGCTGCATCTGTACAAACACATTCAGTGTAGTGTTTCGTATTCTTTCAAGTAGACTGTGTGGCATGCTAACAATACTGTACTTTATTTTGAATAGTCACAAGTGTTCCAACTAGTAGTTCAGTATTATAGTACTGCTAACCTGGAAGTGCATGTCTCACTTTTCTACTTCTCATCTGGTGATTGAAATTATCAACATATTTACTCTCATCTCGTCGGTCCACCAGAATTTATCACTCTCGAAACTGGAAATGATGAATCAACAGTTTCAACTCCAATACATGCTATTCTCTTCTCCAGTTGTGATTTTGTTTTTCTTCTGGGCGCTTCTCTTATTGTTAGGGAAAATGAAAGCAAGAGAGAGATATAAATAGGAGACGTACAGTAGATTTGGGAGACAATGGACAGTGGTCGAGGAATCAGAAACCGTGAGCACGCTGAGATGAAGAGAGGCCTTTGATGGCTCTCACAAAAGGATAAGGACATGGTTATTTTAATAATGTAGATTAGTGTGTAGCCATTTTAACATACTCAATTTGTATGTTTCATTTCACTGAAGTCAACTTTGAACTAGGACTGATTTAGAGTTTGGGAGTGATTTGAGACATCACTATCCCTTCTCTTTTAAACTAATTGGTAGAATTCAAAGCTGACTTCAGTGAAATTAGCAAAGAAGAGGATTGAGATGACGACTGCTCCAGTTGACAAAAAAGTATTGGGAACTGACCAGCTGATTAGAAGTAAAATCCTTTATTCAACTACATAAAAACGGACATGAATAGAACAAAACTGCTCCTCCCACGCATTTTACACCCACTATGGTGCTTTTTCCTTTTGGACCTTGTTGGCAGAATACCAATCAGATAAATTAAAAACTGCCAACACTGACAACTTGGACCAATGGAACACTTTACCAGAGTTTACAACTTGGAATCCAAACTCAAAGTGAATATTGAAAAATACACTAAAGAATTAAAAGAACGTAAACATAAAAAATATTTACGAGATCAGAAAGACTTTAAGGAGGGAAAGATTTATAGATATCACTTTCAGCGCTCTAAAGAGACTACTGTAACCCTCCCTGAAAATCACACTTCCTCCACGGAATGGGATACTTCAGAAGGATAGGAAGACCCAGACACAAGAACTTTCCACAAAAAATATCATTCAGACTATCAGCCTTTTTTAGGATTCCCCCACACTGCGCCACCTCCAAGAGGAGGACAAGAAGGGGGAAGGGGAATAACAAGACAGAGACAGAGAAGAGACAGAGAAATCTGGGGGTTCAGGAGGAGACCAATATGACAACACTATTGAATATGGATATCCCACCAGTATACCAGGCTATGGATGAATGTATCCAAGAGGATGAAAATCCACTACAAGTCATTATTTTGTCTAAATTTCATTTGACAGAAACACATATTAAAACACTGTAGAAGGGTCTATCATTCACTCTGACATCAAACTTCGATTGCTTCAAATGGGTGAAAGACCAGAACCTGTTTGGAAGGAAATTATCTTTACATATATTTTTCAAATGAAGATAAATAAATATGGGCACTAATCTAGGCCTTAACTCGGTCAAACAACTGGACCTGGATAATCTTAGGGACCTCAGCCATCTAGTAATAGAATCACCTAGAATCCCTGGGGAAGGCCCTTTCTCTAAATGTAAATCTAAATCGAAGTTTATACATGTCCAAATGTGGACGTTTTCATTAGCTTGGTACTAATGACTTGAAATCACTATCTAAGGCCTGGGACATGTTGCAGGGAGCGGCGCTGGGCAGCGCTGACGCTCATGCTCTCCTGCTCAAGCAGGAGATTTTTCTTGTCCCTGCATGAGTGTCAGCAAGCGCGCTTGTGTGCCGGGTGGGAGGCTTTCGGGCGGCGGGCCTGGAGGCGGATCGGGAGGCGGGGCTAGCGCGCCATGTCACGGCGCCGACGTCACGGACTGCCATTGGCTTCTGGCAATCACGTGACCGGCCCTGCGCTTGGATGAGCGGCACAATTTAAACTTGCCTGTCTCCTGCATTTACACACGCCTCCGCACGCCTGCCTATCACAAAAAAACACACAAAGCATAAGAACTCCTCTCAAATGTGGTATGTTGTCAATCAGGTAGGAATCTGGTCAGATGCAGCTGGTATTCTCAATTTTCAGTATGCAAAAGAGAGAAGAGGGATATAGTGCAACACAATTTATTACAAAAAACACTTCTAGAGCAAGGAGCTCATTAGACTCACATGCTCACAATTTAAAACAGGCAGATTGACCACTCTTGGTCCGTAATGTAGAGTGCAGCTTAGCTGTTTAATGGACGAGACCGCGTTTCCTCCAGAGCACTCACTACCGCGTTTCAATGGCGGGTGACGTCACAGGCCCTCTTCACCAATCAGCGTCTGTAGCTGGATCTCCTTAGACTTAGCAGCGACGGAGGGGATACAGGTAGGCAAGCAGAGGACACCTAAGCCTCGCAAGATATCCAACAGCAGTTTGCACCAGCACCTCAGCAGGATACCAGAATGGTAATGGTCCACAGGGTATCACGAATAACCCTATGCGTTTCATCCAGGTACAAACGGACTTCTTCAGGGGTGTATGAATATGTGACATGTCAGTCTTTGTTAAATAGTCCCTACAAGCGTCGACTTCACGACGCAAAAGGGGCGGTACTTTGCGTAATAGACAAACGTCATGACGCAAAAAGGATGGTACTTCGCGTGATAGGCTAAGACATATAGTCATACATACAAAACAGCCTTAATATTTAAACGGACACTTGGAGTTATACAAACATACTAAAATACCTAATAGTAAATAAAAATAAAGCTAGAACCATGCTATACAGATATAAAAAATGCCTAATACAAAACATAAATAGAAACAAAAGTACAATCAATGGAAATAAGTAAATGAAGAAGGAATGATCAAGATGGAAACAGATAACAATTAGTTAACAGAAGAAAAGTGTATACATTATATACACGTTCAGATAAATAATTAATTAAAAAATAATTAATTAAAAATACCAATAAATACCCCAGAAAGAATATTAATAAACTAAGAAGAATAAAAGGCACAGTAACATAACTGATCAAAAATTAGAATAATTAATTAAAAAAGAATAAAATCATTCAGATTAATTCAAAAAGGAAACCAGATCGATATCTATATTAAGGACCCAGGGTCTAAGTGTTCTCATTTATGTATCCAGAAGGTCTCTTTTTCAGAGACTTCCTGTATACAATTACCACCTTTCCAGTGTAAAGTAACTAAATCAATGCCTTGATAACTCAGGCCCATTGGATTAGAATCATGGAACATTTTAAAGTGCTACGAAACATTATGACTTTCTAGTCCAATCGTAATGTTTCGAATATGCTCCAAAATTCTTACGCGGAGAGGTCTAATAGTGCAACCTACATACTGTAATCCTCAGGGACACTGGAGTAGGTAAATAACTGAGAAACTCTTACAGTTGATAACATTTTTAATTTTTAAAAACTTCCTTTGTTACATTAGATGAGAAACAGTCGGTTTTACTCTTACCGAATTTACAAGCCTTACAGCTTGAACACTTGTAAAAACCTTTAGGTTTATTTGCTAGCCATGTATTATCTGCTTTAATAGGTCTCAACAGACATGGAACAAATTTGTCCTTGATATTTCTTGCTTTTGTATATACAACTTGTGCTCGATCTGGTAAAAAATCTTTCAATATTTGATCACTCTTTAAAAAGTGCCAATGTTTATTTAAAATGTTATTAATTTTAAAATACTCGCTATTAAATTGCGTAATAAAAGGAATAACATTTGTTTTGGCTTCTATCTTAGAATTTTATTTTGATGATTGACAACATACCACATTTGAGAGTTCTTGCGTGTTGTGTGTTTTTTTGTGATGTTCTCTTGAGGGATTTTTTGATGTTCTCTTGAGGGATGTCAGCAGCATCTCCTCTTGGTGATATTTTCACATTTATCACTTTTAAGTATTGTATTTGGGTTTGCGCTCCAACTTCCTGTATCATATACCTAATTATGCCTTATATCATTGAGAACCAGAATTAGTCTACTATTGTGTCATTTCCTCTATATAAGCAGTGTCCTTTTAGGACACAAACTTATTAATGCCTCTCGCTGCCATTTGCTTTCCTACCTAATATACTTACCAGCCTTAGGAATAAATGTTGACACAAAGCTGTGTAGTTTTCTTTTTCCAACACCTAGTACACAGGTACACATGGGGTTAACCTCCAATAACCATAGAGTGAAAGGTATAAAAGATAGGACGGGCTAGGTACATGCCCCCTCTGTACTATCACTAGCCTTGACAAAGCGTGCGAAACGATCCTATGCATTATTTTTCATTAATCAGTCCAAAAGATGTATGTTAGCACTCATGGTGCTGTAGCCACTAAATATTAATATTAATAAATATAAATATGTATATTAAATACAGAGTATACTTTGCGCTGCAACAAGAAAGCATTGAGCTCTAAAAGCCCCACTTTCTCTCTGCCGTTCTCGCTCCTTCTAACCCCAGACCCTGGCTGAATTCCCACATGCACATGCTGCATTCCTGCACTCTGTTCAGCCTCTGGAGGAAATCTCACACTCTCGCAGACTTCCTTCACTACAAATTTATGCTATCCTGTTTCAACTCTCTCAGGCTAAACAAACCTAACTAATCAACACGCACAAGTCTAACCCACACCGACTCTTCTCTGTCTTTGACTCACTACTCAGACCACACTCAGCTGCCTCTTCTTCCTCGTCCATCTCACATCAGGACTTTTCTGACTATTTCAAGGAAAATAGGATTAAAGAACAGGAAGTCCTGTTTGTAGAGAGAGGATACAGCAAAAGGTGTTTTAAACGAGCACTTTACCGGGTAAATCATGCGGATAGAAATACCTTGCTGATCCCAAAAATTAAGGATACTATCAATGTCCCCTCTCCGCAAATCAGGTTTATCTCTACTTTTTGCCAGTAATGGGACGAGATAAAGGGGGTTTTACAACGTAATTGGGGTATCCTTAATTGTGAAAAAAGTTTGGATCAGCATATTGGGACTCGTGTCCAAATGATGGCCAGAAGAGCAAAAAACATAGGTGATAAGCTAGTACATACAGTAGTCACTTTGAGAAGATTGCCCCTTTAAAAAATATCACTAGTGGCACTTTTCAATGTGGCAAATGTAAGTGCTGCACCTATGTAAGCAAAAGGAAAACTTTAACAAATAGCAGTGGTAGTCGTACGTTCACTGTGAGGGATTTCTTTAAATGCAACACGAAGGGACTTATATATGCCCTCATGTGTCCCTGTCATCTCTTATATGTAGGGATGACCTCTAGGGAATTAAAAACTCGCATTTTAGTGCATGCTTGTAACTTCAGGAACGCTCCTAAAGACTTGGCTAGATGTAAGAAGCTAAAAAAAACTGTCACTTTTACCCCCGCAATATCACAAAGATACGCCCTTAACTCGGTTGCATGACTGCTACAATTCTGACACAGGCCCTCATTCTCTCCCATCTTGATTACTGTAACCTCCTGCTGCCCGGCCTTCCTGTCTCTCACCTGTCTCCCCTATAATTTATCCTAAACGCTGCTGCAAGAATCACTCTACTCTTTCCTAAATCTGTCTCAGCGCCTCCCCTGCTGAAATCACTCTCCTGGCTTCCTATCAAATCCCGTATCACACATTCAATTCTCCTCCTCACTTTTAAAACTTTACACTCTTCTGCCCCTCCTTACCTCTCAGCCCTAATTTCTCGCTATGCACCATCCCAACTCTTGCATTCCGCTCAAGGATGTCTTCTCTTTACCCCATTTGTATCTAAAGCCCTTTCCTGCCTTAAACCTTTCGCACTGACTGCCCCACACCTCTTGAATGCCTTTCCCCTCCGTACCCGACTAGCACCCTCTCTGTCCACCTTTAATACCCACCTTAAAAACACCTGCTTAACGAAGCATATGAGTACCTCTGTTGCTAACACTATACATAAAGCTTGGTCCCTTGCAGACACACTTACCAGTATGTCCTCCTAATGTATCTGTATGTTCCTCCTACCAATTAGATTGTAAGCTCTTCGGAGCAGAGATTCCTCTTGTTACTCCTATGTTACTTTTAATGTCTGAAGCACTTATTCCCATGATCTGTTATTTGTATTCTTTTTTATTTATATGATTGTGACATTTATTACTACTGTGACATGCTATGTACATTAATGGCACTATATAAATAAAGACATACATACATACACTCTGCAATTTGGTGACAAGGCCTGCTCTTTGTGCAGAACTGGAAGGAGAAGGATGCCGCAACTGGCACCAGCAACCACCAGAGCCAATGGGCACCAGTTAACAGATGCTCACAAATATGAGTATAATGATATAAACAATATTTTTCTATAATAAAACTCGTTGAATGCACTAGTGAAAACTTCTTATGTCCTCTTATAGATACCTTACCTGGCTATACAATTATTAAAATAGAAATAAAATTGTTTCAATTAAAGAATGGTTGATTATAGAAATTGAGATACTTTCTTTAACTAAAGACAGCAATGAAAATATCACTTGCCAGCACTTCACATCTCTTAGACAGGTCTGCAACCCTGCTTTTACCCATGATTTCTTAGCAAACAGTGCTTCCACTAAAGCTAGGGATTCTGGGAAATGACATGCAAATGAACACCGTGCCACCTTTAGTTTTAGTTTTAACATGGACAACCCTTATAAGCTTATGTCAGCCATATTACACAGCTTTTCAGCACAACCTTTAATGTATAGTTGAAACCTACTCCAGCTTCATGTTGCAAAGTCAGTATAACCAGCCTCACATAGAGGAGACCGTAAAGGTAGAAATAGCTGTCTGTGAGTTGGCTTACTGGATATGCACTTCTTTAACCCAGGCTGTGCTGAAAAGCTGTGTAATACAGCAGGCAAACGCTTATAGGGTTTGTCCATGTTAAAATGGATAAGGATCAAAAAGTGACACTGTTTCCTCATTTGCATGTCATTTCCCAGAACTCCTGGCTGCAGTGGAAGCACTGTATGCTAAGAGATAATGGGGGAAAAAAGCAGGGTTGCCGACCTGTGTGAGATGGGAATGTACTCACAAGGCATATTTTCATGTGCTGTACACTGTATGGTGGAGGTTTTTTGGCCCCTTTTTACCCCCCATAACTTATTGAATTTGTAGTTTAACCAAATAATAAGCCATTTCATTTGTTTTCTCATTACTACCCAGTAACATTAAATTGAATTACTAGTTAACTTTCTCAGCGATAAATGCAGCTGGAACCCTACTTTGGGACATAGAAATTATTAACTGTTAAACATTTGTGACTCGTGTCATTATGTACAGTCTAACTCATGTCACAACATATAGGGAAGATTTATCTATTCTGCAGTCATTTTTTTTTTTAAATTTAAAACAAATGCCATAAATAGGGAAAAACAAGTAAAGAAAATACATTGTCTTGTAATGTAATCATTTATTGGAAACTCAAGGTAGCTTCTTTAAGAAATACAATATCTATTCATATTTATTACATGTATAACATTTTACTTTCAGTTTCACACTCAACAAAATACATGTTTTCTTCATGGTACTGACATACTCTGCAATCCTCAAAAAACACTGCCTGATGTTTACATTGTAGTATGACAGATATCCAGAGAAGAATTGATTCAGATGCATAAAAAGAGAACCTATTGCATGTACCAAACACAAATATGAGGTCAGTATACATTTGTCTTGAATTGCAAACATGTTAAATCAACACAACAGACCCCATGCTTAGGCAAACTATGTTGATCTGTTTCCAAGGCAAAAACACAGTGAAAGCATCAATGAAAACACAATTGTGTTGTATAATTGGAAACATGAAAAACAAAAAGGAGTGCAACATATAATCACAGTTCTCAACTTTCTTACTCTTACTTTCCTGACAAATAGAATGTTTTTTTTTTGTGGAAATCAAGCATCTAAAATACACTGAAAATTATATTTATTCTTTTGATTATAGATTTATTCTGTTATGTGCACACTTCAAAAATAATCAAAAATATTTTACTTTATCGTCTTAAAAGTCTTTTCTTTTGTAAGAGCAGCAACAACTATTCTGCATATATCTGCATGTTGTGTGACTAGTTAACAGGTAGCATTGTATTGTCTTTTGTTACACAGTTCTATGTTGGCCTTTTTAGTTATTGCGCAAAATATAATAACAACAACAGCAACAAGTTATATATTATATTTGATATTGTTTGCTGTTTTGAATAAACTAGATATCTGTCAATATAAGTTACTTTCATCAGGCATCATCTTTTATTTGAAATAATAATTTACATACATAGAACTCTTTAAATAGGAACATCTCTGGTAGATATGGGTTTGTCTGCCTCTGAAATTGTATATCTATTTGTGAAAAAGAAAAATATAACATCTCTTCATTTAATTGTCAAGGTTTATAAAGACTGGTTTAAAAGGGGGCAATTCCAAAAACGTTCTGTATGTCTCTTCAGTGTTACATAGAGATACTTTCCTAATACTAGTAGCTCAAGATAATTAACAGTATGGTTTATTTTCAATTATTTCTTGATGCTGCAAATCACATGCAATGCAATAGACCTCTTAAAATGAAGTTACATTTATAAATATTAATATGAATTCAGCAGTATCATGGTCAATCTAAAAAGTGCAGTTTAGCATTCATTTTGATGTGTTGAAAACTCTTAGTGATAGCAGTCAATCAGAAATGATGTCTATCAAAACAATGTCCTAGTCTCTTTAGTGGTCCACTTAGAAGGTAACGTGTGCAGAAACATGAAAAGTTATAAAATATCCCACCATGTCGGAATGAATCAAGCACAGATTTATGAATGTGCCAATCAACATTTAGGTTCATATTATTTACATTACAATTTAAGTATGTGTACAGTACTGTACAACTCCTCCAAAGCGCTAATGCAGCATGTGCAGTTCACATTCGGGTGGCAATTATTGGGTCCTTCAAACTTAGGTCTTTCTTGCTGCCTCTTTTATCTCATGTTTCTTATTTTGCTCACTTAGCTTTGCATACTTCCTTGTTTTAATTATTATTTTACTGGGATTAATCTGGCCATTTACAGGCAATCCCAGTTACAGTATGACTGGTTTGAAGATCAAGCTGATGTAATGGGGTACAACAAGTGGTGTTAGTTGTTACTCTTTGGGAATTGTGTGAGAATACCTCTGAGCTAGCAGCAGATTACACCTAAAATGTGTACCATAAAAACTTTCCAATGCTCACAAAGTTTTAGTAGAAGTTTCTAATACTATTATAAAGAATACGGTATGTATTTCTATAGTGTCAAGTCAGCAACCTGAATATAATTGCTTAGGTATATCATATGCACTAAAATCTGTTTTGTCAAAATACTGTATATCTTAACAAGTAATCTGTAAATACGCTCTGGATATATAGCTTTCCTTTTACATGTAAATGAATATATTGTAGCAGTATCCCTTTAATGCCACTAACATCTTTAACATTCTGAACAAATAGTATTCAATTATTGCAACACAGCATAACATGACATAATATATTTGACCACTTACTGTGGCACCATTGCATTAAATATTTGGCATGTGCAATATCATGTCATTTACAACAGCCAATGAATACAAAAGGAACACTTTTTTTGTTGTCCAATAAAAATTCTTGCATGTCTTACAATATAGTCAAAGTTGAAATTAAAACAAAATAAAACAACAGTATAAAAGTAGACTTTATTATCCCGTCACATACTGTAGTTAGAATTCTACTTTGTGTCCCTGTCACATGTCAAGAAGGTCATCTCCACTTTCATCACTTTCCACAGTAAGTTGCCTGGTCCACCACTTCTTGACTTCAGAACCACAAGAGACTGTATCTGACATGGGATTCATCTTACACACCACAGACTTCATTGTTGTGCGACCCCCGAATCGCAGGTTAACAGAGGATACAGAATGACTTATTGGTTTTGGTGCTAAGAGAAAGAAAAAAAAAGATTTGTCACAGTTGATCTTCATTTTTACCACCTTCCACGCACTGAAACACAAAGTTTTCAGCTGTCGCCCTAATATGGAAAACAAATACAAAAATCCTGCTCTCCTCCCAAATGGGCTTGCAATTTAAAAGTGAAATTCTACATTTTGGTCCTGAGTCTTATAACAAAGGAGTCATTTATTTACATCTTTTGATAAAAAAAAAAATTATTAAGCCTGGTGAGCCCATCAAGGTTAATTTTTTTAAATGTATTTTTTTAATATCAAAAACTAAATGACGTCTTTGTTATAAGACTTAGGATCAAAATGTAGAATTTTACTGATAAATTGCAAGCCAAATGCTGGATTTTTCATTTGTTTTCCATAAACGTACTGTAAGACCAATGATCTTTTCCTAGCAGCATACTCCATAAAGGTATTGAATGATATAGTAATACTGATACATTTCATTACAGGGGAAGGTCTGAGCTCCCCACTTTTGATAAATAGTCACTAATATGCCTGCACTTTCAAACTGTGTTTGATTATGCTTAATTTGTAAAAGGCAATGTAACCGAACAAGGCCCACATAAAATGTAGCAATACATTACTTAAGGATGTGGAAACAAACTGAGCAGAAACATATGATTTTAAATAAATCATATCTGTAGTATTAGATAATAATGACTGTTTTTTTATTTATTTTTATTCGACTCTTAATGCCATTTTTAATTAGTTTAAAAGCATCCTTTGATTTCTGTAGCAGTTTTTACTTATAAACAACCTCCCAAGTAGAACAAGATTTTTGCAACACTTCTCTGTTTGGGATAATTTGTTGCAAAAGATCCCAGCAGGTTGAGCTGTAAACTGTAACAATAGATAATGTTACCTTAGTAATATAAGGATACTGTACATTGTAGCTGCTGAGTTACACCGACTGAAGCAGCCATTATGTTAGGCACCCAATCAGGATTTTTACAGATTTACAGTATAACAGGAGCACCAAACAATTGCCAGTTTAGGTAAGAATGCAGAATTATACATTCTCACATGCTTTACATTCGGTCAGGGTTGTGAATCGTTCAGACAGAAGGGATACAAACCAAAGACCATTGCCAAAACTATTACATCTGCAATAAAAGCCCCACGAGAACACATGCTACAATACAGACAGAAAGAACCTACCACACGCATACCATTAGTGACCACATACAACCCTACCCTAGAGGGTATACGAAAAATAATCAAAGATCTGCAACCCATGCTGACAGAGGATGCGACATTAAAAGAAATCTTTCCCAAACCTCCCATTCTTGCATTCCGGCAACCACCAAACCTTAAACAGAAATTAGTCAGCAGAAAACTTCACAACGACTTTAAAGATATGGATAATGGCACAAAACCGTGCAACAACAAACGCTGCAAACTCTGCAAACATATTTGCCAGGATCCCACAGCCAGTCACAACCATAGAACATTCAATGTTAAAGGATCATACAGCTGCACATCCAGGAATTTAGTGTATATGATTCAGTGCAACAAATGTGAACAAGGTTGCTACATTGGGGAAACCAGCCAAAAACTACAAGGAAGAATGAATATGCACAGACACTCTATACTCCATCACGAAGAAGGAAGATACTGCTCACCTGTGGGACATCACTTCTCACAACCAGATCATTCCATAAATGATCTAAAAATCAAAATCCTCAATGGAATGTTTAAAAGCACCCAAGAACGGAAAACATTTGAACTCAGAATGATAAGACTCTTTGACACCAAAACCAAAGAACTTAATGCGGAGATGGGGTTTCTCACACCCTATCAAAATTGCTTGTAATCATCCTGCTTGCCTCTATTCTTATCCACACTTTCTCTCCCCCCCCCCAGTATCCCTCCCCCTCCTCACCTTTCTTTGACACTCTCCCCTGGCTTCAAACACTTAACACCCTACCTTATCTACAGTAAATATCTGTTGTTTTTTTTTTATTCCCCCTCTCTCCACACTGTTTTAGCTATAGATTCCTTTTTATATCGGTATTGCTTGACCTGAAGAAGAGAGGAGAACTCTCAAAAGCTTGTCCTATGACATAAATTGTTAGTCCAATAAAAAAGGTATCACCGAATACTGAAGAACTAATTTATTCTGCACTATCGCAACTGGACTAACACGGCTATTGTCTGCTATATATATATATATATATATATATATATATATATATATATATATATATATATATATATATATATATATATATATATATATATATATATATATATATATATATATATATATATATAGTAAGACAAGTGAATTTGCTCACAAGTAATCTTTGTGTATGCTATACAGTGGAGGTTTCGTGTTGCCTTTAGCACCCGACCTAATAACTTAAACTGTGATGGTACATCCTACAGCCTTGAAAATTGCAAAGCCTGTACAACCAGTCTCACACTGATGAGACCCATCAAGGTCGAAACATGTCTGTGAGTGGTTTCTCTGGCATTGCATCTGATTCCCATGCTGTGTTAACAGCGATCATTAGCTTATAAGGGTTCCATGTAAAAATGGTTTTCAGGCAAAAGGTGACACTGTGTGCTCATTTGCATGTCACTTCCTAGAATCCCTTGCTGCAGGGGAAGCGCTGTATGCTGAGGATAATGGTGAAAGTCAGGGTTGCAGACCTGTCTAAGACATGTGAATCTTGTCACACAAGTGATCTTTTAATTTGAGATTATATATATATATATATAAAATATTTTTAAAGATTTTCATATCAGGGAACCTTTCTTAACACTGGTAGTATTTTGGAAATAGTCAACACTGATGTCCTAGAGCTGTTTAGATATAAACATGGGGCAATCACAATGAATAAGAGAAACATGGTATTACTAAGAAGGACTACTAAATAAAAAGATTCAAGAACCCTTAACAACTACAGCTTGAAGCAGAGAAGGGAGAAGGGGGATATGATTTAATCTTTGAAAAAAAAAAAAAACCTATGGTTTCAACAGGGTATATTATAGAAGGGAAGAATATTTCAGAGGAAGAGAAATGCTAGAACAAGAGGTCCTGCTCTGAAGCGGGATGGTGGCCGTCTCAGGGAAGTACTTCTTGATGGAATGAGTGGTAGTTTCATGGAACAGCCTCCCAACAGTTGTGGTTTAAGCTAATACAGTAAGTGAACTCAACCATGCTTGGGATAGATATGAGGCTAATCTAAATATAAAAGGAAGCCAAGGATCAAATAGGATCTTAGTTTTTAAAACAGATATAAAATGGGCAGACTAGGTGGGCCAGGTGGTTCTGTCTTATCTGCTGTTAAATTCTAGTGTATGTTTGGTGCGTCATAGTGAAGTTCCTCTTATACATTGACTCACCACCACATGGTGCTGCTGGGGGAGTTTTGTAAACCCTGAAAGTATTGGGACATTATAAGTAAATATTTCCTGTAGCTAAGCGGACTTGCACCCAAAAAAGACTCTCAGTTTTGGTTAAAAAAATAAATGAAGCTCGGATAAGAACAATGCTGATTTGAAAAGGGTAATGCTCACTTTTCCTACCAGAATGAAATAAGCGCTAGTAATATGAAAGTAGGCAAACTGACCTTGTCAGCTACCAAAATGTTTTTTTTTTTTATGCATTCCAGTTACCTACCTGATGGTAAACGCCATTGCCCAAACTTTCTTTGGGGTTTTCCAGCTTCAATAGAATCTTGACGATACCCACTTCTGTCAGAAAGGGTTGGGCTAAGCAGCTGTTGTTGACTACTTGTCTGAAGGACAAACATATAATAAGACATACACTATATGTTACTAGGTCTGCAGATTATTATTTGATTTTCTTTATGCTATTGCCCAACTTGTATGTAGAGATACTGTAACTAAAAACAGTAGAAAAACTATATAAATTGTGTGGTTCTCCTCCCTCCTGCATTCTTACCCCACAGTAGTCAAGACAATCTTTGACTCAGATATGGGTTTCACTCTCAGTGTTTGGGAAAGAGCAAAGACAAATGCACTAGGGGCATGGCATAGAGACCAGAAACTATAAGATGTTCAATATGCAGCCTGAGATTATTGAAGCATGAACAGGCTCTTCCTTTCCCCTCTGCCGCCCCCCCCCCCCCCCCCTACAAACACATCTCCCATTCTGATCTCCATCACCTATCAGGACAGTTCAAAACACTTACTACCCTCTTCCTTCTCTGGCACTATTTAAGGGTCATTAATATTTTAAGCGTGACCAATCAGCACAAGGACCCATGAGCTCTTGAACTTTTCTTTTCAGAAATATTCAAGGCAGTAATTTTTGTAACATGTTTTCTATGCCTCACACTATAATTGTTCAGTGAATGTTTGATTTTTTTGTAGGTAGAAGAAAGAGGGTTGAAAGTTCATAGTTATTTTCAGTATAGCAATTTACAGTAAAGTAAAACAATTCATTTGATTTTTTTTTTCAATGTAGAAAATCTGTCTATTATTTTCACAAATGATGGAGAAAAATTATTTACTTTTTTAAAAGAAAGGAAATCTAGGCTATTTATTTAATGAAGGCCGCATACTGTACCTCTGGTTGTGCATTATCCTGGTTATTAAGGTTCATATCTTCACTCGGTTGTGTTGTCTCAATGCTGGGAGGGTTTAAAAACCTACTCAGTTCTTGCTGCTGGCTTTCCCGAAGGCTGTGGATAATGCTGCACGATTGTTGTTGTTTCTAAATAAAATGACGACAACTCAAACATTTTGTCAAATATTTTTCAGGTGGTTCATTAATGTAATGGGAGCATTAAGTAAGGTAGATGTTGGGAAAAATGTATACATATACTCTTAAACGACTACCTAATGAAATGCTGCATTATGTTCCAAATTTGCCTCTGTGTACTGTATGAATGCATATTTTGATTTGTATATATGTACTGTTTTTAAGTATAACCCTTTCTTACTTTATCCATTGTAACACCACTGGAAAAAGAGACCAGTCTATCTCGAAAGATCGCACAAATAAAAGCAGTTCGTTAGCCACAGAATGGTATAATCTATTAATTTTTGATTATTACGCTCGGCTAACACGGTACAGATACGTGTGTGTGTGTGTGTGTGTGTGTGTGTGTGTGTGTGTGTGTGTGTGTGTGTGTGTGTGTGTGTGTGTGTGTGTGTGTGTGTGTGTGTGTGTGTGTGTGTGTGTGTGTGTGTGTGTGTATATATATAATACTGAGTTAAGTTATGGTGAGTAAAAAAAGTGACAAAAACCCTCCACAGGAAAGCAAATATGCAAATATAACTGTATGCTCATCTGCATGTCTTAGGCAGGTCTGCAACCCCGCCTTTCCCCATTATCACCCAGCATACAGCACTTCCACTGCAGCAAGGGATTCTGGGAAATGACATGCAAATGAACACACAGTGTCACTTTTTGCCTCAATAACCATTTTTAACATGGTTCCCTATATATAATATAGAATATATATCTATATACACATAATTTTATAATACAGATGGGACTAATTAAACACTTTGCTGAACAGGTACTGTAAATTTACAGATGGGTTTTGAAGTTGGAAAGAGAAGGTGCTTGACAAACATTGAGAGGGAGGGTGTTCCAGAGGTAGGGAGCAGCATGTGAGAAGGGGAGTGACAGGGGGGATAGAGAAGAGATGACAGGCCAGAGATATTTTATTCCTCTGCTCTGTCAACATCAGTGTTACCTATATCTGTATCATACAAGTAAAGGTGCCTGCTAGCAGATTAGTATAATTTATATGGAATTACGCATAATGTAGCTATGTGGACAGCACTCAAATATTTTGTCTTTAACATACTGAGAAAATAAAAAT
Source organism: Ascaphus truei (assembly GCF_040206685.1). NCBI lineage: Eukaryota > Metazoa > Chordata > Amphibia > Anura > Ascaphidae > Ascaphus > Ascaphus truei. The sequence goes on along the minus strand of NC_134485.1, from coordinate 269,534,887 downwards.
AATTGGGGTGAATCAATGCAAATGTAGGTTTGTGTTAAAGCACTACATCATTTTTTGCTTTTGACTGCATCAAATTTAAACGCGTTTTAATGAAATTTGAACCAATATTTGATTGCTGAATTTCCTCCATAGCGGTTATTAAGGTGTTTGCTTATAGGTGAGCCTCACGTATAACAATGATCAACTAATGTCATTGATATATTTACTGTTTTAAGTTTATGTAATCAATGTCATTTAACAATAAATCAGACTTGTGTAAGAATTTTAATTCATTGTTGAAAGTGGGGAAGTTTTCTCCTGTTTTACAGTGTTTATAGTGGGGGCCCTGGAAGGGACGGAGGTAATTGTATATTTGGTTTCTCCACCCCTATTAAGATGTAATAAAAATTCTTCACACAAGTCCCCTTGATACCAGAAGACTAACTAGGAAAGGGGTATCATCCAGAATGAATCCATTAACAACACATTATCACCACATCATGTCATTATGACAACCTCTTACTTTGGTCCTAGGTAAAGCCTTCAAACTTCTGCCATGAGAATATGCCCAATTACATAAAACACACACGTATTTGCTATAGGAAATGGATTTCTGAAACATGGACGCGTAAATAAGAAGTCTTTTTAACTTACAGCTCTGATACGTTTCAAACATTTTTTCAGCCACATCCTTATTGTTTGCTTAGCTACTTCTTCTTCTATTGTATATTCCAATTGTTCCCTGGCAAGCAACTCCTCCAGCTGCAGGCTTTTTCTGATATCCACAGATCTGTATGAAAGCATGCTGCAGAAAACATTCATAATATATGGTGACATGTCACTCTTAGGTTGAATGTATTGCAATGGCATTTACTGAAAATGTTATCTTTATTTTAATTATTCTAACAAATCTATATGCATTAGCACAATATTAAGACATATCTTTAATAAAATCCATATCATAAGGTTTAAATTACAAGGCAACTACACCATGTAGTGAAATACATGGTGTGGGTGCAGCCTTTTCTGGGGTACCCCCGGGGTACCAAGAACTGCAGGCAGGTTCGGTGAGTCAAGGAATCTTTATTTACGAGTGCACAAGGAGATGACACATCAACAAGCTGTTTCAGTGTGATCTGAGGTGGGGTCATCCCAGTCTCAGTATTTATACATTACATATAACCCTTATCTTATATGCATATATCATCCCTTCACCCAATCCCCAAGCTCCACATTGCACATTGCAGCCATCCCATAATACTTGTTTCTCCCAAATTCCTAGGGAGTACATGATTTACCTGGGATAATCGCAGAGCAAACCTTGCCCAATCACACATTCCATTTTGTACACAGAATGACCAATAAACACTTATCAGACATGCACACATACAATAGAGGAGACAAGATGAAAGACCAGTAACCCCAGACCCTTTGTCTTCTCCATAGCCCTCCTGTCAATAATTCTTTCACAATGGTAACATACAATTTGATTGGATGTTAATGTGTTGTTAACTATGCATAACCCACCTTCATAGTATATCAAAAAGGTCCCATCTATGTAAGACTCCAAGGGGATTAAGTATATTTCTAGATGTCTATGACATCACACAGCTTCTGTAGTGCAGAGGTAGAAATCTTAACCATGAAAGGGCCCTGTGTTCAATTCCTGTGTGATATAGTATATTCTAATTTAATTTTTTTATAAATTATTATTTTAATTATATTGTATAATTTATAAATATATAATTATTTATTATTCTTTATTAAGTAATAATTATTTTTTATTATTTTATTATTATTTTTTATTAATAATTCTTTATGATTAATTATGTATTATTAATAAGTATGATTATTAATTATTATTAACAATTAATGAACTAATTAATAATTATTACTAATTAATACGTAATAATAATTATTAACTTAATAATTAATAAAACTTATTAATACTTAATAATTATTAATAATTCATAAGTATTAATAATTGTTATTAATAATTAAGTAGTAATAATTATTACTAATTAGGTATTAATAATTATTAAATATTAATTAGTAATATTTATTAATTAGTAACAAATATTAATTGTTAATGATAATAATCATACGTAATCATAATATAATTAATAATAGTAGTATTATTAATTAATAATTACTTAATAAAGAATAATAAATAATAATAATAATAATAATTATATATTATTTATAAATTATACAATATAATTAAAATACTAATTTATTAAAAAATGTAATTATATTATACCATATCATATCATACAGGAATTGAACCCAGGACCCTTTCATATGTGGGTTAAGATTTCTACCTCTACACCATAGAAGCTGTGTGATGTCATAGACATCTAGAAATAGACTTAAGATGTAACATTGACATGTACCCTGTGGCAATGTGTTGTAGAGGATAAATATATTTATAGGGTATGTCTTGTCACACAAAGCCTATGGTGTAGAGGTAAGAGGCAAGGAATTGGTATCAGAAGGTCCCGAGTTCAATCCCTGCATGTGTTTTGTACAAAATGTATTAATGTTTAATTGTGTGTCTGTGGCTGGTAGTCAATAAAGCATTGAACTGAATGTTTGGAAAAAAAAAACGACGGCAAGAGAGCAGAGAGATGAGCAGAGAGATATGAGCACATGGGCAGCAGGAAGAGGAAAGCACTGGTAAGGCGGCAAAATGGAGGAGAGCTGATGCTGGTGAAATTTTAACGCGACCCCGGTTGTAACGCGGTCTTGGGGTTGTGGACCCCAAGGACCGCATTATAATGGGGTTGAGCTGTACATATATATATATATAGACTGGTTTTGTTAATATGGTCACATTGGGAAAAATATTTGAATACTATTGACTATTAAATAGAGATGGGCAAGTTCAGAAGCCAACATTCGAGAAAACAATATAAAATTATAAGATGCAGGTAAAGAGAGCGGCTCAACATTAAACCCCCAAAATATATTACATTTTTGCTTTCTGATTCGCCAATTCAGTTATAGTAGTTGTACTCTAAGCTGGGCCCAATGTACAGTATTGTATTCCATGTATATAAAACATTCCAATAGGTTATTTGTATTTATTGTCATTTGTTTAAAAACTTGATTGTATGTACCCTAATTTTCAGCCTTGTGTCGAAACTTTATTTTATCATATGTTTATGAAAGGGCTTTAATTATTCAGAAAATATGTATCAGGTGAAGAGATAGCCGTTTGGAATGGATGCATTAAAACATTTATGACAACGTTTCATAGCTATCATGATGACTCAATAAAATAAAATAAAAAACAGTTTTCTAGAACCAAAATGATAACTAAAATAGTTTAACTAACAATTTTTTTTATTACATTTAAAGATCCAAGTGTTTGCATATTTAATTCCAATGATATCTCCCTGCACATTAACTTGCAATGCTTTGAAGTAAAAAAATGTGTCTAGTTTGTGATCTTCTGCAAAAATGTCACATCTCTCATCCCTAAATACTGTAGCATTTAAAGCGGCTGGCCCCTCAGAATGAGAGAGAGACATCTCTTCTTATTTCTCCTACTTTCAATCACCCTCTTTTTATTTGCCCATTTGTTCTATTGCAGCTGTTTTCTTTTATTCTGCTGTTTTTAATTCAGCATTAATTATGTACCATATATTTTTTCTCATCATTTTATATATGCTATCTCCTCTTTCCAGTGGCACTTCCTTGTCATTTCTTATTCTATCTTCAATTTCAGTCCTATTCACACCCTGCACAATTCTGCATATTCTTACTTCTGTCTCCTGACCAACCGTTCCGTCCTTCCCTCCATCCTGCCCTGCATCCCTCTTTCCTGCTTCCCTCTTTCTTGCCCTGCTTTCCTCTTTCCAGCCCTACTTTTCTCCTTCCTGCCCTGCTTTCCTCCTTCCCGCTTCCCTCCTTCCTGCCCTGCTTCCCTCTTTCCTGCCCTGCTTCCCAGCTTCCTGACCTGCTTCCCTCCTTCCTGCCATCTTTCCTGCTTCCCTCCTTCCTGCCCTACTTTCCTCCCTGCCCTGCTTCCACCCTTCCTGCCCTGCTCCCCTCCTTACAGCCCTGCTCCCCTCCTTTCTTCCTTCCTGCCCTGCTTCCCTCCTTCCTGCCCTGCTTCCCTCTTTCCGTTCTTCCCCATTTTAAAATGTTGCCGTTCTCTGAACTTCTTTTGTTCCATCTTCACAATTTCTCCTGTACCTATTTTTTGGTACTTTTAGTCACTATTATTCATTTAATCTATCCCTACTGCTTCAAATGGACCAATTTACTAAACAATGAGAATTGTGTTTGTATGCAAAAATAGTGAAAATCGAAAAGTTGAAATAGTTTCCTATTTTTCCAAAAAATACATTAGAAAAGGGGACATGGTAACTAAAATTCATTCCGTTTTCAAGATGTACTATGGGAATGCACAATACGTTTTGTGTTGACACCTCTAATTTCTCACATTACAGACAAAGCCTTTGTCACTTTTTGCTAATCATTTTACTAATAGAAGGTCTTCAGTATACATACAGTAGTATGCCCGGTTCAATTTAAAGATGGGTAATGGGACATTAGGACAAACCTAAATATAAGCAATTGTAGCAGATGAGGCACCGAAGCCAAGTGTCAAAGCAGAGTCAAGATCCACACTAAATCCAATGTGGGAGCAATACTGTATTTGTTCTTTACAGCTATTTAAATTGGTCACTTCTAATCATTAGATGACATTTAAACACAGTTTCACGACACATTCTTGCTTACAGATGAATATATTAGAACCTTGTAGGGAATATTGTATTCTCTACAATACATTGTCCATAATACTTTACCTCAGTACATCATGGAAAGTAACATCTCCCCCGCTATGCAGCCTCTCCATTTCATAGCACATGTGCTTGAACAAAAGTTTGTCCTTGTCCAAGTCTACCTCTAACCTTCCACGTAGCAATCTCAGGAGGAACTTTACACGGAATGTAGGAATAACACCCTGGGTAACATTTTAAGACACAGTTAATAGGATGGAATTTGAATTTAACACTGAAAAAAGTTTAGTGGTATACGCGCTCTAGCTCCGGGTCCATTCAGAATTAATGCACGATCAAAGGCACAGAATATGAGGCTGATAATAATGAAAAATGAGTCAAAAGCAACTCCCAGGTGATATGAAGTCCTTAAAAGAGACAATATAACCCTGAATGAAAAGAGTAAGGGGGAATGAACCCACTCCTCAAAACCTCATTGGGATGGTCCCAGGATCACTATTAAACCACATGAGTTGATTGAATATAAATATACACACATACAGTATCTCAAATGCCTCTGTCCTGTGCCCTTGGTAAAGAGTGCTGCTAGTAATAGAGTAGAGATAAGCAAAATTGTAGTTATAGCGCACAACCAGGAGAGTGGGTCAAAAATGGTATCAACAATTCATACTTTATTTTGTCTATTAAAAATGGAGGTATAACAGACCTGGCCTGTTATACCTCCGTTTTTAATGGACAAAATAAAGTATTCATTTTTTATACCATTTTTGACCCACTCTCCTGGCTGTGCGCTATATCTTCAATTTTGCTTATCTTGAATTTAACAGTGACGTCTGATAAACCATATACCAATGTTTAACATAATTCTGCTGTGCCAGATCATATCTAGTTTTAATTCTGACCATTTTGGTTCGAGCAGTGTTGAATCCACAATAACAATCATATTTTGAAATATAAAACAAGACAAAATATGTATAGTTTTTTAGGTATATATATCGTGGATTGCAATACTACCCAAGATTTATAGTTATATGCTTCCACACTACAAATATTTCATTTCAAATTAAAAAACTGCATTTCCAGTTTTTAATAGTCAAGTGAATATGAACTTATGTCAATATGTTTAAACCTACAGTATCATAGCAGCTACCAATATTATTTGTAAAATAATTGCCTTAACAGTATAGGAACATTTGCAGCAATAACATATTCCGTGTAATTAGAACTTCCTAAATTTGACATGATATCAAATATCTTATTGCAGTGGGATTCACTAATCTTCAAGGTTGTATAACTTTGAAAGAGTTTTGACATACTTTCCCCCCAGAGGCACCTTTATTTTATTTCCAAGGTGGGGGGGAGGAAGCCACGGATATTGAGGGTTATTTATTAAAGTGTGATAGATGCCAATTGGGCACTACTGCACAGCACCTCCCATTCCATTTCATCATGGGAGTTCTATTGGGTAGTGTGAAATCTGCACCATCGCACTTTAAATGAATAATCCTCATTGTGCAGTTTTATTCATGTAAACCCCACATAAGGTCAAAAAGGAATCTCCTTTATTCCAATTACAGGCGATGTTACCACTCCAACTACCCAGGGACTGAAAGGCCTTCTTGATCGTAGCTCTGTTATTCACAATTCTAGAAGCTATAGGGGAGACAGACATCAGGGAATTTGCAGAAGGACTCCTTAATGCAGTAGTGAAAGGCCGATGTCCTCCGTTTTAGTTTAAAAAAGAGTCACCCCTCTCTAAAACGAAATGTTAAATATAATAGACACTACCTCCAAGTGCCAGCAGCAGCCCTGTAGTAATATAATAAAATACGAGACTTAAATTGATGCAACTGGGGGCTACCGATTGCAACAATTAATTTTAAATATGTATGTATACCTTTATTTACATAGTGCTTTATAGCAGTAACACACTAATAGGAATACGTGCTTCATACATAAAAGTAACATTAGGAAAAGGAGTCTCTGCCCAGAAAAAGCTTACAATCTAAGTGTATATTACAATGTCTATTAATTGGTAACATATCCTACAGTATGTAGGAATATGGATATCCAGATATAAACCCATAATTACAAGTAAATAGTGCAGTACCTTCAACTCAGGGAACACACATAAAGACAGCAAACACCTTAACACTGCTACTATGGGTCTATGTTTTTACATTCTACTTTTTGGCAGGTGAGGTGAGGGAACACTAGACATAAAAATACTTGCTATTGCCCTTACAAGCCTTCTTCTGACTGTATTTATCACACAGTGTGCATGCTCTAAATGAGATATCTCACCTCTCTTTTATCATCAACCATATTCCATATTATTTGATAATGGCGCAGGTCATTAGGGCTTAAAAGCTGGTCTTCTTCAGTGGAGTAGAACAAAGAAAAGTTCTCCACAATTATAGCTAAAATCATGAAACAAATAAGGGAAGTTAGTACGATGATCTTCGTACCTGTCATCTTTTGTTGTGTACCAGATATTTCAAGTCTTATGTGCTCCACTCATTATGGGTTGATGTGTTTATGAAAATAAATGCATTTACAAATACATCTATATTCTGTGATCACACACTGGGTATTTGTCATAATTTTTTTACATTTACATTCTTTTATCATACTTACCAACCAGCAAATTTAACATGATATAAGCAATGATGACATAAAAGGAACAGAAATACATAAGTGCCCCAGCATAATTTCCACAATCTGTTTCCCAGTATCTGCTGTTATCCGGGGTGCAAAAGGGGGGTTGTACCTGAAATGAGAGAAAAGACAGATTTGATCAATTATTACCACTACATTTCAAGAAATAATTAAATAACCCCCCTTGTTATGTGCTGCATCCCCCTTTGTTTTAAGTCAGCCATGCGTGAAAAGGGGATTGCACCACTTTCGCCCATGGGACTGCACCACATGTTGCAATAATGTTGGCTACACCTGCACATTAGACAATTGCCACAATCAAGCACTACATACAGAGTAGATATTGCTAAAACTAGCTGACGGTGATGGCAGGGACAGCATGGTGCTCAAAATAAGGGTTAAACCTGTATGCTGCCTCTGTTTGTCAATAGAGCAACACTAAGTCAAGGGTTAAAATGCCACCCTAGGGTTGGAGAGTGCCCCAATCCTGGTTATAAGTTACTTATTATTTTGTATAATGTGTACGTTGTGTGGGCCAGTTGCTGTGACCAGGGACAATGGAGAACTAGGGAAGGACACACCCGCCTGCTGCGAGAGTACACACTCCAAGGTCGGAGCAGTGTAAGCTAGCTTCGGCAGCGCTCTGCACCTGGTGAGCTAGGAATCCCCTGCAAATACCTGTATTGCAGGGTTATAGTCTTGTTCTTATTATGCACTGTTAGCTGCAGCCAAATAAACTAATGTTTATTAACCTCTGTGTTCAAGGCTATACTACCCTTGTATTATATACAGAGCCTATTAGGTGAAGTTACATCAAGGAAATCTTAGTGTCAGAATTATCCTTCTTTCAGTTACAATTGGTAAAGGAGAAATCCAAGCTGATTTATTTTCTTAATTTTTAACACAGGATTGAAGCAGGGGGTTCTGAAGCTGAACCTTATTAATTTCAGCTCCTGGGACCCCCTGTTTCCGGAGATACTTGCATTCGAAGGGGCTGCCGGTATCTCTGCAGTTTTCAGCTTCCTCGTCACATGGGCCAATAGGAAGCCCATTTCTATTGGGCTGCAGGGCCCAGGAGCATTGAAAAGCAGCTATAATGTGAACCCTGGAGTGGCTACCGGCACCCTTTATGGAGCCAAATACTTCTGGAAGCATGGGATCCCCAGACCTGAAATGAATCGTGTTGAGCCCGACTCCCTGCTTCAATTCTGTATTAAAATTAAAAAAAAAAAAAAAGCTAGGATTGCCTCTTTAAAACTAACAAGTACATACTGTGCTAGCTGAACTTGGCATTTAGTGCACCTTTAGTTGTCTTTCATGTTTCATGATAAAAAGCATGACTTTGAAAATATGGTGATTTTCCCCATTAGCTTTAGGTGTTGTTCCCCATTAGGCGTTGTTTTGGTTCTTACCATGCAGTCATGCATTATTTTGTTCCAGTCTTCTCCTGTTACTATTCTGAATAGTACAGTTATAGCTTTTCCCGCTGTGGAAAAGTTTGCATGCCTATGTACAGGGGGACACAATAATAAAACATTTAAAAAACACAGTACATTTTGTTTTTTAATGTAACTTTCTCAGATTACCTCTAAAGCTAAGATTATACTACTTGCATGCGACGGGCCGCATAGACTCGCGCACGACTGCAGCCCTAGCGATGTGTGAGCTGAGCTGTAGGCGATTGGGGAGGCGTGGCGGAGGCGTCACGAAGCTGGTGCACCCTCATTGGCTGAACCGCTCTCGTGATGCAGACGTCAACGGCCGCGCTTGAAAAGACAAAAAATGTTGTCTTTACAAAATGCGGTCACGCCATCAAGCTCCGTTGTGCATGTGCACTAGGGGTGGCCTCATAGGCATTATGCAATTTGTGCTTGTCGCACGCGCGTGCGAGCGCAATCGCTCTGACTATAATCTCAGCCTAGGGCTTTAATAAACTACAATTATGACATAACGGGTCACATTTACTGTGCAGTACTATTCAATAAGTCATTCATTTTAATGGACCATAATGTGTCATATAGAATAGCACCACTTGGTAAACATGAGCTAAAATCGCATCATGTCACATAGTAGTGCACTTATATAGTTTTAAGCTTTGCCACCACTTAGCCAAGATGGTCAAAAGCTAGGGTGACCACTTGTACCGATTTTGCCGGGACAGTCCCGGTTTTTTCATTACTGTCCTGGTTGCCTGCCTGTCCCGGAAATGTCCCGGGTTGTGGCCTTTGTCCCGGTACATAGATGTGATGTGAAGCGGGTGGCGGTGCGCTAGTCTGCGGCGGCGGAGCTGCGCGAGGAGGATGCGGGACTCAGCTGGTGAGTTTTTTCACTTGTAGAATAGAATGCTGCCGGGGGGTTGGGCTTTAGACATCCTTCAACCAATCCCCTGCGTGCCGGCCGGCATTCTACAAAGCCCTGCCCCGGCATATTCCTTCATAGTAGAATGCTAGGCTGCACGGGATTGGGTGAGAATGCCGAAGGGCGGGGGCAGAGTATGAGCAGGGTACACCGCACCACACTACCAGGGAGTAACGGTGCAGGAGATTGGTGGCCATTTGAGGAGGATGGGAGCAGCTCAGCAGGACCGCAGGGGATTGGACAGATGCCGGGTGGGAGGGGCCGCAGTGATCCATGGGATGGCAGTGATGTCACTGACCTGTGACAGTGACTGCCACGAGGAGCACAGGAGACGATGTGTCAGACAGTCTGGAGCTGCTCAGAGGCAGAGCTGCTGCTGCACGTGTGACACAGTCTGTACAATAAGTACTGTAAGTGTAAGTAGCAACATATATATTTATAATAATGCACAACCATATTTCTGCTTTCCCCTGCTATTTATTTAGCACATTTTTATATTATATAAACAAGCCCCAAGGTCAGGTCAGGAATGACAATGAGGAATGTCCAATTAATGTCTTCATTTTTTATTTAATTTTAATTAATGTCAATAAATTATTTATATAATTTTCTGGGTGTGTGTCTCTGTCTGGGTGTGTCTTTGTCTGTGTGTGTGTCTCTGTGTGTGTGTGTGTGTCTCTCTCTCTCTCCCCCTCCCTGTCATCCTCTCCATGCCTGTACCTCTCCCTCTCTCTCCACCTCCCTGCCACCTCTCCCCCTCTCTCCCTCCCTCCCTGTCACCTCCCTCCCTGTCACCTCCCTCCCTCCCTGTCACCTCCCTCCCTCCCTGTCACCTCCCTCCCACCCTCCCTGTCACCTCTCTCCCTTTCACCCCTCTCCCTCCCTGTCACCTCTCCCTCCCTCCCTGTCACCTCTCTCCCTGTCGCCTCTCTCCCTCTCTCCCTCCCTCCCTCCCTGTCACCTCCCTCCCTGTCACCTCTCTCCCTCCCTCCCTCCCTCCCTGTCACCTCCCTCCCTGTCACCTCTCTCCCTCCCTCCCTGTCACCTCCCTCCCTGTCACCTCTCTCCCTCCCTCCCTCCCTCCCACCCCTCTCCCTCCCTCCCTGTCACCTCTCTCCCTCCCTGTCACCTCTCGCCCCCCCTCCCTCCGTCACCTCTCTCCCTCCCTCTCTGTCACCTCCCTCCCCCCTCCCTGTCACCTCCCTCCACCCTCCCTGTCACCTCCCTACCTGCCTCCCTCCCTTTCACCTCCCTCCCTCCCTCCCTGTCACCTCTATCTCTCCCTCCCTCTCACCTCTATCTCTCCCTCCCAGTCACCTCTCTCCCTCCCTCCCAGTCACCTCTATCTCTCCCTCCCTCCCAGTCACCTCTATCTCTCCCTCCCTCCCTGTCGCCTCTCTCCCTCTCTCCCTCCCTCCCTGTCACCTCCCTCCCTGTCACCTCTCTCCCTCCCTCCCTGTCACCTCTCTCCCTCCCTCCCTCCCTGTCACCTCTATCTCTCCCTCCCTCCCAGTCACCTCTATCTCACCCTCCCTCCCAGTCACCTCTATCTCTCCCTCCCTCCCTCTCGCCACCCCTCCCTCCGTCACCTCCCTCCCTCCCTGTCACCTCCCTCCCTGTCACCTCTCTCCCTCCCTCCCTGTCACCTCTCTCCCTCCCTCCCTCCCTCCCTCCCTCCCTCCCTCCCTCCCTCCCTCCCTCCCTGTCACCTCTCGCCCTCCCTCCCTCCCTCCCTGTCACCTCCCCCCTCCCTGTCACCTCCCTACCTCCCTCCCTCCCTTTCACCTCCCTCCCTCCCTGTCACCTCTATCTCTCCCTCCCAGTCACTTCTATCTCTCCCTCCCAGTCACCTCTGTCTCTTCCTCCCTCCCAGTCACCTCTATCTCTCCCTCCCAGTCACCTCTCTACCTCTCTCCCTCCCTCCCTGACACCTCTCTCCCTCCCTCCCTGTCACCTCCCTCCCTGTCACCTCCCTCCCTGTCACCTCCCTCCCTGTCACCCCTCTCTCTCTCCCTGTCACCCCTCCTTCCCTCCCTGTCACCCCTCTCTCCCTCCGTCACCTCCCTCCCTCCCTGTCACCTCTCTCCCTCCCTCCCTGTCACCTCTCTCCCTCCCTCCCTGTCACCTCTCTCCCTCCCTCCCTCCCTGTCACCTCTCTCCCTCCCTCCCTGTCACCGCTCTCCCTCCCTCCTAGTCACCTCCCTCCCTCCCTGTCACCTCCCTCCCTCCCTGTCACCTCCCTTTGGGGGGGGGGGGGGCGCATGATTTCTGTTGGCGGCAGTGATGGGGGAGAAGGTAGAGAGAGAATGGGAAGAGGTAGAATGAATAATACAGCATCAATGGTGACACTATTAGATAAATATCATTATAATATTCTTTTTTAGTAATGTTTTTTGTTGTATTAATAATTTTTTTTGTGTCCCGGTTTTTCATTTTCAAAATCTGGTCACCCTATCAAAAGCACATTGCTAAATCAGGAGATAAATTCATTATGCTTCAGATTATTAAACATCTTATTAATGATTGGAGCTGAAAAAATAATTCAACAGTTTTCCTCACTTTCTTGTGGAGGAGTTAGGCCTCGGACATGGTCAAAAATACCATGCTGAGGCACGCTGAGGGGAAACATTATCCCTATCAGCGCGGTTTTAGACGGTGCTTCCGCACGCTTCCGCAGGCGTGCGGAGGCGTGTGGAATTTCAGCCGACAGACACATTTTAGATTTCCCGCTGTGGGAAGCACAGGGCCGGTCATGTGACTGCCAGAAGCCAATGGCAGTCGGTGACGTCGGCGCCGTGACGTGGCGCGCTAGCCCCGCCTCCCGCTCCGCCTCCCGCTCCGCCTCCTGAAAGCCTCCCACCCAGCACACAAGCGCACTCGCTGACGCTCATGCAGGGACAAGAAAAATCTCCTGCTTGAGCAGGAGAGCATGAGCGTCAGCGCTGCCCAGCGCTCCTCCCTGCACCATGTCCCAGGCCTAGTTCATAACAAAAGCAGCCATTGAATTTCAATCCGTGCCAATGCTCCCAGAATATCCAGGAGATTTCTGAAATGCTGTGAGCTCACCAGGGCTTCAGGACTCTTATACCCCACATACATTTTGCCCCTTAGAAAGAATGCGTGTGCGGGTATTTTCATTTTTTAGCGATCACAGTGCAGACCGCAGATAATATCCTGATGCTGACTAAACTGCACAGTGCCTGCAGCGCCATGGTGACTGACCTGCAAAATCACGCCCCATCACGTACTTTGTGGTCTGCACTGCCATTGCTTAAAATAGATAGGCGGAGACTGAGAGAGGTGAGTCGGTTGGTGGTTTGTGTGTATGATGAGGAAGGGAAAAAGAGGAAGACCCTTATGAGTTTGCGTTATATACATACACACCAGAGGGGGACGCAGGTGCACGCATGCTCACCTAGTGCCTGTGCATGCTCTCATGAGAGCATGGAGCGTGTAGGAGGGGTGAGCGGCTGGTGGGGTTTGTGTTGAGTGCATGCAGGGAGTCCAAGTAAGGGTGCAGTGGGGGAACCCGCAGACAAAGAACATACACACAGGGACCCCTGGCCTGCGCAGGGGTGGGGGGGGGCGGCAGAGAAGTCAGGAGTACAATGCAGCTGCACATCTGCTTCAAATAACATTGAGCCCCTGCTGCTTCATGTAAAACTTAAGAGTAAAAGAGTTAGGCTGCGGCCACGCTGCTGCTGACCGCGCTGACAGCGCGGTTCTTGGAGAGGTTACTTCTAGCAATTTAAATTTAGATGTCCCCGCTCACGTTCGTGCGTGGGCACACACGCTCACCCATGCTTGCCGCTTACATAAACAAAAAAACCTGACTTTTAACCGCGCTCAGCTTGCCTGCAACGCCCCCCGTGTGCGCTTGCGAAATAGGAAGGACACCCAGCGCTCATGCTTGGAGAGCTGGTGACGTCACCGCTCTCCAAGCATGAGCACTGTCAGCGCCAGCATGGCCACAGCCTAAGAGAGAGACAGGAGAGAGAGGAGGGGAGGGAGATAGAGGAGGAGAAAGAGGAGGGGAGGGAGAGAGAGGAGGGGAGGGAGATAGAGCAGGAGAGAGAGGAGGGGAGGGAGATAGAAGAGGAGAGAGGAGTGGAGGGAGATAGAGCAGGTTGAGAGAGGAGTGGAGGGAGATAGAGCAGGAGAGAGAGGAGGGGAGGGAGATAGAGGTGATGGGGAGAAATGTGCAACATGTAGAAAAAAGAGGGAGAGAGAGATAGCGAGAGAGAAAGGCTGCTGCCATAGTGCACGTGCACCTGTCGCCTGAGCGATTCGTGGACTCCTTTGTGCGAGCGATGGGGAGGCGTGGCTGTGACACCATCCGACTTGGCTCGCCCTGATTGGCTCAAACGCGGCCTTCTCGCGAAAAATCTAATTTTTTTATTGGCTCAAAAGTCTGCCACGCCGTTGTGCTTCCTCGCGTGCCAGGTCATGCACACTATGGCCGGCCCGATAGAGCTACAGTATTTTGTTCGCGCCGCACGCGCCATCGTGTGCACTATAATCGCGGTCAAAGAGTGGCAATGTGTACACTGCTATGCATGGCACAAAGGTTTTGATGCAGTGCTAAGACTTTCCTGCGAAGCGTCAGGCTTTGCCCCCCTGAAAAACGTTTTGAAATGTTAGCAAGCATAGTTTTTGCTGTGTTTCAACTGAAATGTATTAAGAGTATTGCACAGTATTTACCGGGTAACAAAAATGGAGAATCTACACTAACCTATTTATATTTTCACCATATTTCACTGTGCCAAATAAAACAACTCCAGCAAAGGCATAGCAGAGAAGCAGCAGGAACATCCCCACTATGATGAAGAAGCTCTTGTACATGCTGACAACCACGGTCAGTAACAGCATCTTTAATGTAACCTGAAAAATAGGGAAACAATATTCACTTATTCAGTCTACTCGGCTGTCATTTTAGCATATTTACCGTAGTTATTGCTGCTATTGTTTCTTACAGTGAATTTTTAAAAGCGAAATGTTATATAGCATTTCAACAAGTCCTCACATGCCTTCTACATATATACGATAAGATCAACTTTCCTCTCCACTTCAGCAGAAGCTCTATTTCAGGGTTTGAAAAAGAGTAATGCTACAACTTACATCATGTCGCTTTATGTAAATTAACACAACTAACGTCATGTTATTGCATTGATAACATGACATTAAGCCTCTGATTCAACAGAGTGCAGTAGTAAAGATAGGAAATAGGTCGTTTGTAAAAAAAAACCTCACAAACAACATGTTTTACTTACATGTTTTCCACATATGGAGAAAAATCTGAAGACTATTATACATGCGCCCATCATATATGTGTATTCATTCTGAAAAAAAAGAAAACTCTTTATTGACTGGTTTCCATGAAATTTGTTCAGACTTACCTGTCCTGTGGCATCATTCTTTTACACATATTTAAAAAAAAAAAAAAATCCTTTAGGGAAAAGTTGAATGAAAGGTGGTTAAGCTAGTAAAGAATATCCTTTAAAAAAAAAAAGGAGAATATATTAGTAGTAAAAATACAGTATGTCAATGAAGACCCAATCATCATTTTGTTTTGTATAATAATTATTAATTATGCCCTTAACCAAATCAGAACCTGTGATCGGCCAGTATATGACTGCCCCTGTACTGGAGATATACAGTAGTATATATGTTTTTATCTTTGCTTTCTGGTGATTGGCTTAACATCTGAGTTCCAACCACTTGTGCATTACAGTGGCAATGCCATTTGTGCCCTGTAGCAATAATGCGAGAAGTGTAGTTTTATCCAACCACAGAACAGCAATTAACATGGAAATGGTGTATTGAGTGTTGACCAATATGATAATATATTAGGAACTCCACTATTTTGGATTTGATGAAAGTAAATAGAGATCACTGTGGATCTTTAGGAACTTGAAAGCAAACTGCTGATTTTTTGCAGAACAAAAATCAGCAGTTTATATGCCTAAATTAGGATTTTCAACATAGCTCATCATATGTATTCGTAGGAAATCTTCCTATATGTTGTGACATTCTGCAAATGCAGAAAGAGAGATAACATTTAGCAAAAAAAATTCCGATGTACTGGTCAAGCTATATCATTTTTGTAGCAACCTTATTTATATATGTGGATGCAAACAGTCACATTTGTTTTTATAGTATAACAACCTCCATGATTAACTCACAACAACTATACTTGATGGAACTAAAGGTCATCACATCCTGCAAAAATATTGTTTTCTCTAGAGCCACCATGATTATATGACCACAACGCCGTGTTGTTCAACAAGGGAGCAGCATCTTACCAATAAGGCAAAATGAAGTATCACCCAAATAACACCAAGTGAAGTCACTAGGAGATCATATCGATTTCTTCTACTTTGCCAGAACCCAGCAGGTGACATAGCTGTTATCTTCATGGTTACCTGGAAAGTAAAAGACAATACAACTTGAATAGGTTTCATTTCACATAACAGTAAGATGTAGAAGTAAAACCATATAATTTGGAAGGAATTGACAATAAGCCTGGGCAATATGCATGAACTTCCACAAGACTCCTGGAAGAGAATCGCATCCGCTTCTCAGAATCGGCCCCAGCGGGAAGTACTTCCCTTGCAGAGACCTAATGTCCCTTTTGTTAATGAAACATCAATTTGTGATCTCAGACGCTTTATCCATTCCTGAATAGTGTTACATTGATGACATTTCTTGATGCTCATAGGCAAGTTAAGATATTAGACATTCTTGTTATCTGATTTTCTCCTAATGGGTATAGGCACATATACACTGAGAGGTGCTATTCCATAAGCTACGTTTCAGCACCAGAAGATACAATACAGACCATTTAGCTAAATACCGTTAGCTGTAAGTTGTTTTTCTGAGCTAGAAAAAAGTCTCATGGAAAGTACCGCTTAGTGAATTTAGTCCATAAAGCAGTCAGTTCAGAAAGACTCCTTCAGCCAAGCAACTAATTAATTGTATCACATTTTTGGGAAAGTCACTGCTTTTAACACCAAAATGAAAAATCATTAAGTATAGTTTTACCTGGATAGAATGGCAAGTCATAACATTTTGAGATAGCAGTACAGCTGTGCAAACCTGTCCTGCTTTGCAAATGTTCCTGCAATTTTTTTTTAAATTAAATCAGCAAAATCGGCAAAACTTGAAGCAATTTTTTATTTTTAGGGACTAAAATGTTAAATTCTCAAGTTACTTATGCAAATAGTAGGGTAAATACTATTAAGATATTAGTGAAAGTGTCAAGGTGCTCTTTCTAAGGCCCCTTTTCAATATATGACACTACTACCCAGTGCGAGTTCAGCCCTATTCAAAAAATTAGGATTCAGATATTCTCTTGCACTAAAACGTGACATCATAGTATATTGATGAAGGATATGCCGCTTCGGAGCATATTAATTCAGTCCTTTTATTTGATAAGCTCCAAAGGTGGACACCACAAGAAAACTGCTATACGCCAATAGCAGTTTTCAGCCGGTTACGGTGTGATCAGCTGCTTCAAAGTTTATTGGGAAAGGGTTTAAGGCTTGGATTTACTAAGCTATGATGCGGGTTATCGCACCCCGATCTGGCAATAGCGGCCATTCAATCCAATGGCCGTTAATTCTGGGATGGGGTGTGATACCCTGCATCCCGGCTTAATGAATCCCAGCCTAAGTGAGATATTCACAGTCTGTAGTGTTTGGAGAAGTTTCGTATCATTGCAAGGTTTTCTCTAGCCATGAATGTTCAAAATCTGTGAAGTTGCGCAAAGGTTTTGCTCAGGATTTTAGGAGAAATATACAGTACAATATAGATTACATTTATACAGTATCACCTGATCCGTTTATGAATGAACCTCAAAAACCTCAACTCAGGTTGTCACCACTTAATGACTTACACTTTGCTTATTGCCAGATTGAAACCCAGGTTTACAGTATCCGCCACTGTTAAATGGGAAGGAGTTGCGACCACCATTGTTGAACAGGGGGGTAGGGGGGGATACAAGTGCCAGAGGGACACAGACACCCAGCCCTAAAGTATATGGTAGGCAGGATCCCTTCAGCCATTGGGATACCAGTCCCAGCTGTCTCCCCATTTCCACTGCTCTGATGCAGTTTGACAAACATACGGTCCCCCGTCTTACAATAAAATGAGCTTGTTTTATTGCAAGACTTTTTATATGTGGCAGTAGCCAGACCACAAAATAGTAGAGTAATGCTGCACTCCCCAAAAGAAACAAAATGTACAATAAATACCGGTGCTCCTGGTTCAGGAATCTCTGGGTGGTACTCCAATATCTGATAGGAAGGAAAAAACCTGGGCACTGCGGATTTCTGCTTAGAAAATGTATTGTGAGCCAATGATATATGACGTTTCGGCCTCAAGGGCCTTTCTCAAATGCAAATGGCATTGAGGCCGAAATGTCATATATCATTGGCTCACAATACATTTTCTAAGCAGAAATCCTCAGTGCCCAGGTTTTTTCCTTCCTAGCAGTAGCCAGACTGCCATCCCTGGGTGCATCTTCTGAGACCATGATGATTCATATGATATTTTACTATATGTTAATTTATATAAATATGATAATAATAAAAAAACGTATTGTATTTTAAATAAACCATTGCCTTTATAATATTAAGTTGTTGTGACCTATAACAGCATGTTAAATGTTTATAAAAGTTTCACATTAACAACAATTTACATTCAACAAACATACTCATGGTTTAAATGTGACGTCACATACAATGAGTACGTTTGTTTTTAGTCCATAGGATGGCTCAGTAAATAGGTCGAGTATGGTTTCTTCCAGTCCATGCCGCAGAACCTTCCATAAATAGTGTCTTCCAGCATGTTCTGGTCCAATCTTAATACGTCTAATATCTGTGTTTTCTTTATTTCATATGTAATATTCGTCACAATAAATTTGAAAGGCAACTAGAAATACATTACCTCCAGAACAAAAATGAAGGTAAAAACAACTGACATCGTTGCTAGAGGAACAGTCACTGGATCATCAACATCCCACTGAAAAAAAGATGAATATAACATTAATATACTGTAATTACTTATTGCTAAATATGATTATATGAAAACACCTAATTACCGTGTGTAAGTTACATTGTATTTGGTGCAATAATTGATTTGTAATTCAATTAAAAAACAGATATCTACAAACATTTAATATAAAGACATCTAAGTGCGGCGAAAAAAAGAAGGGAAAAGCGCAGGGACACACAAAGGTAAAAGAAAGTTTACTTGGGGTTAAAACAATGTAAAAGCAGTAATGCCCTTACAGGAAATCAATTCTTTATCGCACATATCACCAGAAAGTAGCTCAGATTGTGATTCAAGATGCTTCGTAGTTCACTCGTACAAATGTACATATGTCCGTCTGTGATCACTCATACATACAGTATGTCCGTCATATGTCCCACAACAAAGAGGATGATGCCAGATGAAGAGACACCACTTAGTTGAAGTCACCCCAGGTAGGTTCCCAATATCCTTCGTGTTTAAATAATTCCCACAATGCGCTACGCGAGCCAGTCCACTTCATAATTCATTTTCATTCACTTCATCATACCCCTGAAGAAATGGACCGACTCCATGAACCGCGTAGGGCATTGCGGGAATTATTCTCCCACGAAGGTAGTGTGGCACTTTTGAGTTTTGTGCACTCAGAGAATTTGACGCACTGAGACTGCAGTAGCTTCTCTTTTTTTGTATATCACGATGGAGTGGCCATGATCCAGATGCGAAATAAATCCTCCGGCTATAGCGACCCAGCTTGATGGAAGCGGAGTACACCCTCCGTTGAGGCAGATCCACCTGCCTGTGCGTAAGGACATACTGATTTTACGCCCGCACTGGGAACTCACCTAGGCTGATTTCGGCAACTACAATTCACACATCATGGAGGCTTATTGATACAGCCTGAAGGAAGCCGGGCACACCCTCCTGCAGAGACAGGCCAGTCTTTCCTTGAACAAGGTACATGAATCCTTTGTCCACATTGGGAACCTACCTGGGCTGACTTCAACTTAGTGGTGTCTCTTCATCTGCCACCATCCTCTTTGCTGAGGGCCACATCACTGACAGACGTGTGTGGGAGTGATCTATGAAGCATCTTGAATCACAATCTGAGCTACTTTCTGGTGATACGTGCAATAAAGAATTGATTTTCTGTAAGGGCATTACTGTTTTTACCTTGTTATTTTACCCCAAGTAAACTTTATTACATTATTGTGTGTCCCTGCACTTTTCTCTTCTTTCTACAGGCAGTCCTCGGTTATCCGACGCAATACGTTACTCAAAATGGCGTCGGATAGCGAAGCGTCGTAAAGCGAAACCCGTTTTCCCATAGGAACACTGTTTAAATTAAACGTTCCATTCCTGAAGGCATTTTTAATGCTAAAATACACAAAATATTTTACTCAAACAATAAGATTCTGCTGCACACACATACATTATGATGTAAAGATTCTATTTATTGAATCCAGAACTGTATAATAAAACTGTTAGACATGTTTAAAGGCATAAATATACCACAAAACCTTCACACAGACTGATCTGGATGATTTCTCTGACTGCAGCTTTCTGATTGACATAATGTTGCAAATTTGCAAAGCGTCGTAAGAGCGTCGGATAAGCCATTTCGGCATCGTAAAACCGGCCATAGGGATGCATTGGACAGCGTCGGATAAGCCATTCGTCGTAAAACAAAGCGTCGTAAAACGAGGACTAACTGTATTTACAAATATTTGTTGTCTTTTTCAGGAGTGTGCAGAATGATTGACATTTTCCTTCAAGGATTTTTTTTTATTTTGACTCAAAGGTAAAGGAGATTGCTAGATTATTGCTGAAAATGTCATGCCAGTCTGACGTTTTTTTTTTGCATTTCAATTTAGCTTTATTACAATGCAAAAAAGGGGTGAAATAAAATAATATCATGAAATGTATATCAAAAAACAAACTGATTACAGGTATTTGTTGTTTGCTGCCGAGCAGTGTCAATTTCTGCACTTGAAGGAATGTGAAATCAGGTGTCACAGGAGACCAGTACTTTTAACACCTTTATACCTTAGCGGGATCATTCACTAGGCAGGACAAGATTATTGAATAAATTGTGTTTATTCGGGCAAGCCCGCAAACATACATAAATTGCACAAAATACAGTAATACATACCAACTGGGGGTCTGGGGTGAGTCACTAGCCTCAACTAGGTGCAGGGCACCCGCTTAAGAAAGGCTTACCCTGTCCACTGCATGTCCAGGAACACCCGTACTCTTTTTGGGAGAAACGCAGTGCTCTCCCCGCTATGTTCTATTCTAAGAACTTGTCCGTGAAATCCGGGACTTAGCCTCAGCTCAGCCAAGCTTTTCCTCCAGCAACTCTGTGCTGAGCGCTCTGCTATTTGGAGCAGAGCACTTTTGAAAAGCCCGCCATCGCTTCACCGGCTCAAGCCCAAGGATGCTCTGGTTCTCTGGCTAGCTAGTCTCCTTACATAGACCCGCTGGGCTATCTTTAACATGAAAGACAGACTAGCAACCAATCAGAGAGGGGGTTTGTCTCTTACCACAAATCACGAGACGGGGGCTCGCCTGGCCTTACCCAATCATAGGAGGGGCATGCTTAGGTTCAGGATGCCGGCAAAGCAGGAAATATGAACTGGCCAATGGAAATCATGCCTACGAGCTCCGCCTCGGCAACGGCTTCCCATGGCCAGCCCATTGCCGCCCGCTGGCAGGTGCCACAGTGTCTAGCTGGAACAAATGGTCTCATCGACTGAGAGCCCATCCATAGACATGTTCTTCCACCCTTCCCCACCTGCCAGATGTCCTGATACCTTGCCCATTCGTTGATTTGATCCGCCATTGCCACACAGACCCCTTGGCTAATTACATCACTGGAGCTGTCTGCATAGCAATGGATACCTATCTTTTAATATTGTGAACTTGGTCTCTAAAACATGGTCCCTAAAATATGGTCCCTAAAACTTGGACCCTAAAATTTAAATTAAATGATTTAATAGTATTTACTAAAATTATACTATTTGGAAAAAATTACGAAAAACGAACAAAACAAAATCAATTAAAAATGTCGGAGGGCGTGTGGGCGTATATGTACTGTACTACCGATTAAGCTAACGAGTAGTGTGTATAGACTAATAGTATAAATAGCACTTTAAAGTTTATAATCTATATAGGTGGTATATATAATCATGGAAATGGATATATAGTAGTATAGCCACTTCATATCCTATCACTAATTAAATGATGGATAAATTAGACCTGAACTGTGAGATAATCTGTATATCATATAATCTTATACTGTATATAGTATCAGAGTACTAACCCAAATTGTAAGTAGGATAGGACCTCTTACCACTAAACTTTTTTCATTTTTATTTTAATTGATTTTATTTGTTTGGTCTGTTTTCGTCGTTTTGTTCAAACGGTATAATTTTAGTAAATACTATTAAAGCATTTAATTTTAATTCAGGGTGTCTCTTTAGGGCCACACAAAGGGATCCTTTCTATCACAGTTTGTACACTTGCTAGCGGGGCAAAGATATCTCCTAGGGTTACATTAGACTTCCATACACACAGCGTCTTTATGTACAGACGCGTACCCACAAATCATACACTATTTGTGGGTAAAATATCAGTACTCCTGGTATAACCGGTCACCCCTTACACTGTTTCTAACCCTAAACACACAGGGCATCCCTTGCTTATAACCCTACAGGGACATTTCAATGGGAACATAGGTACAAGGAAACACAGTACATTACATTACTGGACCGTAGAGCTAACACTCATAGGTCTATACACACGGTTTTTAGGGGCAGCCAGCCATGCTTTAGCTTTATTAGGAAGGCAATTTGTGTGCACTTCCACAGCAGGGCACTACTGTCAAACACAAAGGATTTTTACAGATTGCAACACAAACTTCTATAGCACTGGGGAAATTCGCCTTCCATAGGTTCATGCTACAGTACACATTTTATTGTGGGCTCTCAAACCTATTAAATATCTCCAGTATTATTTATACAAGTAATATTTTCATATGCTGAAACTGAAATGATGGAATAACTAACTGCACTGCAAATTAAAGATGGGCAAGTTTGGGGGTAGTGGTACACAATCCCAGACCTTTGAACGCTCCTGGTTTTGGAACAATCTGAGCCGCAGTTAGGCACGATGAGCCTGCGGCAGAAACAATCTTGCTTATCCATAAAATGAAAGAAGCGCCAAAAAGAATAGAATAAAAGAGAATAGTGTTATACTGTATAATTTTACTATTTAGTAAAGAAAGTAAAATGCTCTTATAACAAGAAAGAGGAAAAACAGCTTATGAGCTTTATGTGTGTCTCTCCCTCCTTTTGGTGCCCAGCGACGTGTGTTCTTCTCAATGTCCGCATACAACAAGACCCGGATGTTCAAGTTGGCTTGTCTGGTGTCTAACTCAGGGGAGCGCAATCTTTTTTCCCGCGCCCACCTGCTTGACATTCCCCTGTCTGCGCGCCCCCCCCCCCCTCTTACCTCAACTCCAGCGTCTGGGAGTCATGACATCACATTGCTATGACGACGGTCTCCAGAAGCCGTCTGAGCCAAGGTAAGTGCAATTTACAGAGGCCTTCGCCACTTCCCCGGCACTTAATTTAAGTGCCTTTGGGAAGCGCGTGGGGCCTCTGTAAACCCCGTGCCCCCCCGCAGACTATCTCACGCCCCCCTGGACAGTTTGAGCACCCCTGGTCGAACTAACCAGGAGGTAGCCGATGGCTAAACCTCGCTGGTATACCAGACAGAGGGAGAGACACACTCCTAAAGCTGATAAGCTGTTTGTCTTACTTTTTGTAAGGGCATATTATAAATAATATAATAGTATAATGCTATGGTGGTTTTGTGCGCTTCTTCCATTTTATTGATTGTATTGTATTGTATGTCTTTATTTATAAAGCGCCATTAATGTACATAGCGCTTCACTGTAGTAATACATGTGGTAATCGAATAAATAATAGATAATATAAATAACAGATCATGGGAATAAGTGCTTTAGACATAAACATAACATTAAGGAAGAGGAGTCCCTGCCCCGAGGAGCTTACAATCTAATTTGATTGATTATAATCAATTGCTGAAGAAACCTTTCGTATGGAGCAGTATTAACCAATGCATGCCCACCAAGTTCTACAAATGATAACACTGATGGACTATACTGTATGACTTTGATCTGATACCACATTTTATTTAGATGTAATAATATACTGTATGAATATTTAATTGTAGGAGACTGCTTTTAATACCAAATTATTACTAGGATCATTTTGTAATAGATATTGTTTGAATTTAGAAGTGGAGGCAAAACACATACATTACTGTTGATTTACACACACACACATATATATATGACACACACACAAAAAGGCAGTTGCTCACACTATATAAATAAGTGGTTAAGCCAGACCCAAAAATTAATACAGAGAATCCTGAGAAAAATTTTTTTCTAAACAGGATAGCCTGTAACTAAATAACTAGGGAAACACTGGTGGTGCTGGGGGAAAGAGAAATAAATATAACACACAAAAAGACTGAGACAATCCCCAAAATAGCACTCTAAATATACCACAAAATAACTAATCTACTATAAAGAAAAAAGACTTGGATTCTAAGTCAAAATAGAAAAAGGAAATGACTTTAATAGCGAGCAATAAGACACACTAACATAAAAAACATAAACACACTGTAAGCAGCATAACAAAAATAAAAAAGCTGTGACTAGAAAAATTATGCATATACTGTAATATCGCTGAAAGTGAAACCAAGAGCTTAAATGTATCAAAAATATAATAATATACCTCTCAAAAATATGAGGTGATACAAATGAGCTAAAGGATTACAACACCCCCTAAGGATCCTAGCTACAAATAATATAACTAAAACCAAAAGAAAAAATAATTAAGTATATACAATGAATAAACTTATATACACAATAGTGAACATAAGGAAAAATAATATATCTTAAACCAAGGGGGAGACACAGGGGAAAATAAGATGAAAAGTACTCAAACCCTGTGCAGCAATAACCAAAAATAATAATAATATCAAAAAACATGAGTGCAAAACGTTCCTATGGATTCTTGCAAAAAGGCAAAACACATGGCTATATAGGATGAAAAATACAGCCAGTACTGGATGCTCAATCAAACCAGCGTTTGCCTACATCCCACAAAGGGGAAAGGACTCAAAGCAGCAGAGAAAGTGATACTCAGCTGTCCATAATTGTGTATGAGTCAGTCCAAGGGAGAGTAATTCCAACATAGATTGCAGTCTCTCATATCGTCCACAGGAGTTGCATCATGAAGCAAAGGTCACGCTGTAGAAATCATGTATACTGCCGTCAGTGAACACTCAACGCGTTTCAGCCAAGGCGGCCTTCTTCCCAGAGCGAAGAAGGCCCCCTTGGCTGAAACGCGTTGAGTGTTCACTGACTGCAGTATACATGATTTCTACAGCATGACCTTTGATTCATGATGCAACTCCTGTGGACGATGTGAGAGACTGCAATCTATGTTGGAATTACTCTCCCTTGGACTGACTCATACACAATTATGGACAGCTGAGTATCACTTTCTCTGCTGCTTTGAGTCCTTTCCCCTTTGTGAGATGTAGGCAAACGCTGGTTTGATTGAGCATCCAGTACTGGCTTTATTTTTCATCCTATATAGCCATGTGTTTTGCCTTTTTTCAAGAATCCACAGGAACGTTTTGCACTCATGTTTTTTGATATTATTATTATTTTTGGTTATTGCTGCACAGGGTTTGAGTACTTTTCATCTTATTTTCCCCTGTGTCTCCCCCTTGGTTTAAGATATATTATTTTTCCTTATGTTCACTATTGTGTATATAAGTTTATTCATTGTATATACCTAATTATTTTTTCTTTTGGGTTTAGTTATATTATTTGTAGCTAGGATCCTTAGGGGGTGTAGGTAATCCTTTAGCTCATTTGTATCACCTCATATTTTGAGAGGTATATTATTACATTTTTGATACATTTAAGCTCTTGGTTTCACTTTCAGCGATATTATATGCATAATTTTTCTAGTCACAGCTTTTTTATTTTTGTTATGCTGCCTACAGTGTTTTTATGGTTTTAATGTTAGTGTGTCTTATTGCTCGCTATTAAAATCATTTCCTTTTTCTATTTTAACTTAGTATCCAAGTCTTTTTTCTTTATATAAGATTAGTTATTTTGTGGTATATTTAGAGTGCTATTTTGGGGATTGTCTCAGTCTTTTTGTGTTATACACACATATACATATACATATACATACATACATACACATATATATATATATATATATATATATATATATATATATATATATCTCAACCCCCTTATAATGAACACTGTGCTTGGGGTCCAAAGAATCACATCGCGCTATAAGCGGATCACGTTAGAAATAATGTACAATTGTATGCATTGTACAATAAAGTATTTAAGAAGCCAATAATCGTGTTGTAAAGTATTCATAAATGCGAAAATTGGGAGCCACGCCTGCATCGCATTATAAGCGAATTTGCATTGTAACAGATCGCGTTATAACGGGGTTGAGCTGTATATATATATATCTATATATATATATATATAGATATATAATCAAAAAAATAAAAAAATAAATAGATGATACCGTTCTGTGGCTAACGAAATGCTTTTATTTGTGCGAGCTTTCGAGATACACTGATCTCTTCTTCCGGCGATGTTACAATGAATGAAGCAAAAGTAATATCGCCGAAAGAAGAGATCAGTGTATCTCGAAAGCTCGCACAAATAAAAGCATTTCGTTAGCCACAGAACGGTATCATCTATTTATTTTTTTATTTTTTTGATTATTGAAGCTCGGCTAACACGGTACTGATACCTCTACATGTATATATATATAGATATAGATATATATAGATATATATATATATATATATATATATATATATATATATCTATATCTATATATATATATATATATATCTATATATATATATATCAATAGTGTGGTGATAAACGAGAAAAGAGTGTATGTGTGTGTGTGTGTGTGTGAGTGAACAGTATGTTATGTAACAACAGTCTTATAGAGAATACCTTGACTGAAAGTAGCACAGATTGTGCTAAAACAAGTACAGCAATCGTCCTCTTGAAAAATGGATGCTGAGTTATATCATACATCCGTGCTCTAAAGCCATCGTTATCTATAAAAAAAATGAAGTAAATTAAATATTTACAGTACATTATAAAACAAACCTACAGTGCATATACAGTATCATGTTTAACACAGTGAAAAAAGTACCTTGAAGTTCTACATAATAAAAAATGTCCTTATGAGACAATGAAGAAAATATTAACCCTGCACTGAGCAGTAATTTAGGAAAAGTAAGACATACAGTAGAATGAAGGGACTAAGTACTCATCTTGGCAAGAGGCTCCTACTTGTTTATAAGGTTGTATCACAACATGGATGGTAGATTCTGTATATTTAGTAGTAAAGGAGTTATCCCTTCAAGTGGGAAAGGTAGATGGAGCTCTCATCAGTCTATCGTTTTTTTTATGGAGGGGATATATCCTGTAAAGAGGAGAGCCAGATAAGGCTTCTGTTTGGGAAAGGAATCCCTCCATTGTAGACAAATATCTACATGCAGAAATAATTACAAATCCAGATGTGCTTTCTAAGAGCAGGTTATTTTTCCTGGCTCAGATTGTTTTTTTAGAATAATATGTCTGATGGATTGCATATATGTTCCAAGGACCAGACACATTAGGGTGTAATTTAGAAGACATAGGATAAAGCCTCTTCTGGGTTTCTTGGTACATCATCTCATACGGTAGTTCCTTTAGTGTATCTATTGCTAACCTCTCTTTTTCTTCTGTTGATTTATGTGCTTATGTAACGTACCTAATAGCTTGGTTCTGCGACCTCTCCTTGTTTCTGTTTAAACATTCTCCCTTGGTGACCCCCTTGGTGACCTTAATAGTTAATTTAACTTCAAGTTTTCCCTGTATGCAGATGACACACAACAATGTTCATCCATCTCAAACCTCACGTCTGCAGTACAGTCCCAGGTCTCCAACTGTCTCATCCCTGATAGCAACTTTAAACCCAATGGTCGGAAACTGAGCTGGTCATAATCCAACCAAAATCAAGCCCCATTGTGCTCTTTTCCATCACAGTCAGTAAGAATCCATGCAGTTCCCTAAGCCCGTTGTTTAGGTGTATTATTTGATTATTCTCTTTCATTCTCATCTTAATGCTATTGCTAAATTTTGTCATTTCTTTCTCCATAATATTGCTAAAATATGAAATTTTCTTTGTTTCTCTACTAGTAAAATGTTATTGCATGCCCTCATTCATTTCTGTCTGGACCATTGCTACCTTCTCCTTACTGGCCCCCTTGCCTTACAGCTCTCTACCCTTTACTCTATTCCAAATGCTGCAAGGATATTCTCTCTCTCTCCTATTGATCTGCTTCTCTCCTCCTGAAAACTCTGTTGACTCGCTATTATACTCCATAAAATTCTTCTTTTTGTCTTCTTCAAGGTTGCCCACTCCTCTGCCCCTACCTATATGTCATCTCTCTCACTATACCACTCCTCCATCTCTATACTCTCCTTAGGCCTGTATTCTCCATCGCTCCATGTCAATAAAGCTCTCTCACACTTACAATCCTTTTCACTTATTGCTCCCTACCTCTGGTTTTTCTCCAACTCAATGTTCACCATGCAGCTTATCTCTATAACATCAAAGTCCATTTGAAAACTCACCTGTTCAATTAAGCATTAAAAAAGTCCTGGATGACCACTACTCCCTGAACTACAATATATTCATGCTGCAAGCAATGCCCTCAAATGTATTCCTACTGTTTCTCCTAATCTCCTCACACGCTTATTAGATTTAAGATCTTTGAGTCAATAATTACTTACTCCCAATGTTACCTTTATGTCTTAATGCACTTATTCCCTGTATTGTGGCATGGTGAGGTTTTTCGCTATACAAATAAAAATATACTGTATTGGCCTGAATATGGTGCTATGTTTTTTTCCTAAAAATGTCCTTCCGAAAACTGTACTCAGATTATATGCGCAGCCCAACACCTTTTATTTTTCATGTAGAACACCTTCAAAACTTTAGGGTTATATTATGTGTGGGGCCGTACTATATTCGGAACCATACGGTACATACAGAATAAACATACAACGATAAGAAATGAAGAAAAAATAGGGCACACACTCGTAATCAATGTAAAATAGAAAAAAAGCGGGTAGCCAGGTATATTTCAGCACGAGACAGAGGCTTTATTGAAACATTGAGGTGTAAAAAAACGAAAACAAAGAACCTCCCATGCGTTTAACGCAAGTGTTGCGCTTTCTCAAGGAGCAGTAATTTACTGGAAGAAAGTACATATAAATAAGTATATACATACAACATGGGACTGACAACCCTGCTGTACAAGAATTTCAGAAAAAAAAGGGGCATTGAAGCCAAGTGCGAAGTCATGGTAAGTAATATATATCAGTAGTCAGAAGCTGGCTTGGGGTCACTCACAACTTGAAAGACACATGGCAGCAAAGTAAAATGGAAGAAGGGACTTAGCAGTGAGAACAGATGCAGTGGTGAACAGGACAGACTTGCAAGATTTCTCCTAACTTGAAATTAATTGGGTACTGTTCAAGGCTTACTTGAACTTACTGTACCAGCAAGAAGAAAACAAAAGGAATATCAATAACTACAATTAAGTTGTTAGAAAATGTGTTTTTTTAATGTACAGTACACTACAAATCTGGCAGGGCTAAAAATACAGAGAGGCATCCTTTCCATTTGTCCTGGGACCAAAACGTTTGTTGGTGGACTCTGAGAACAAATACCATTGAGCCTGCAATACTATATTGCAGCTTTTGCTTTAGTATACGTAGAGGATTCTAATAAAAATTCTCAAGCATTCCAATGTTATAGTGATTCACACATAAATTACGTTTGCCTTCACATGCAAAGGAAAAGTAAGAAGCCTGTTATGCACTGAAAAGTCAGAAAATCGACTTGCCCAACATTGGCAAATATGAGAAAGAATTCAAAGGGACCTTCGTAAATTGGTTTCTACTGTAGCAAACAAAATCCTTTATTCTGGGAGGTTTTCAGGATGGAATAGAGTGAATTTGTAAAATTAGATTGGGAGGTATTTGTTCTCCATTCCAAATGATTGCAAACTTGACTTCAGTTTAATACAGACCTAGCAGTGTATGGGTTGACAAACGTAGAGAATTATTTTTGCTTTTTTAAGAACAGACATTCATGACTACCTCAATATACAGTAGATACAAGGTTGTGAGGATGATTAACTTCCCTTTCTTATTTTTCTACATTATTTCTGATTTATGGAACAGAAGTACTGTACAGTATGAGTTCTCAGGCTATGTTTAAATGAAATATAATAAATTATGCAAGAGTCACAGGACTGATCTTCCATATGATCCATAATTGATCATAACAGATGCAGATTCTGATAACTTCTTACCATCCTTAAATTCTACATCTTCTTTCATCTTGAGTAAGGATGAAGTGCTTGAAAACTTAGGTGGGAGCCAACATAGCCAACCAATCGAACATAAAAAATGTTCTTCATCATTCCAAGTCACATTGCTGCAATCCTTCCATTTCTGATGAGGTTACACATAGTGCAGATGTATGTACAGTAAGTTATAGAGTAGTATAGTCTTTGAAATACAAAGAATGGTCCAACAAGACCTTTGATAGCTTAATGCAATGAGCCCGACTAATCTCTGATTAAAATGATATTCAAAACTAATTTGAGTACTACCAATGGTATTATCAAAACAGAATGGGACATTTGGTTGTGGCCGTCTCGCCATGACTAAGTCCCTGCTGGCGTTTGGCCGCAGAGGGACCCTCAACTGCAGCCGCTCCACCACTGGACACTCAGCTGCCGGCCTCTTCTACAGGAAGGTACGTTTTAGGGTAGGGGTTAACTTTAGGGGTTGTAGCAGCTAGCATAAGGGATTAACTTTAGGGGTTTTAGCAGTGAGGGTAGGGGTTAACTTTAGGGGTTTTAGCAGTTACGGTAGGGGTTAACTTTAAGGGTTTTAACAGTTAGTGTAGGGGGCTAGCTTCAGGGTTTTTAGTGGTTAGGGTAGGGGGTTAACTTTAGGAGTTTTAACAGCTAGAGTAAGAGCATAGGGTAAGGGGTTAAGGTTTTAAGAGTAGGGGTAAGGGGTAGCATTAGAAGTAGGTGTTAAGATTAGGGGTTTTTAGTGTAATGGCTAAGGTTAAAGACTTACCTTGGCGGTGAAGCGGCATGTGGCTGAGTATCCCTGTGGCGAGGTCACTTCTGGATACACGCCGGCGGTCTCTTGGTCACATAGAAACGGTCACAACCAAATAAATACAATAAAAAAACCTGGAAAAAAAACCATTTCATACATTCAATATTTTACTTACCTTTAGATGTCTTCACCCTCCGAATCCCAGCGTATCTGCAAGCTCTTGCACTGCGACATCATCAACCCCAATCCAACGCCATCCACCTTGAAGACCAGCATCAGGTAAAAAAATCTTCTATCACCGTCTTCTATCTTCATCTGTAATTATTCTGATCTTTTTTTTAATCTTCTATCTTCTTCTTTCAATCCAAAGCCCCATGATTTCCATAGAAACAGACGTACAGACAGTGAATGACAAAATTCAGAAGAAAACACACCTACTGGGGGTCTGGGCAACAAAACTGGACTTTCCTAGGTGAAATGGCACATAAAATAAAGTCTTTAGGTTGACCGAGACTTGTCTCAAAAAAGGTCCTGGAACGCAAATCGGCATAAAAAAGTGGGACTTTCTCACCTTAAAATTTCTGAAGCCGTTTCGCTGCTATTTCTCCAAGAGCATCTTTTGGTGATTTCGAATTTGCCGCTGCCGTCTTGACGCTTAGAATCTGAGTGAATCTCGCGTCTGGATTGGCTGAGGGTTTCTTATAGTATTTCAGAGTTCATTCATGAAATACTACAGCCAATCCGAGCGTGGCCAGTCTATCTAAGGCCGCAAACATGGTGCCTCCTTCTGCGCTCCTCTGCGCTGACGCTCAGCCCCGCCTGTTCAAGCAGGAGCTTTTTGGTGTCCTGGCAGGCGAGGCAGCGAGCATGCTTGGGAGGCGGGTGGGAGGCGGGGCTAGCGCGGCCGACATCAGCGTCACAGCGCACAATACCGCAGAGTGTCATTGGCTGTTTCCAATACGTGACCGGCCCTCCGCTCCCCACTGAAACTTAAATGTTACTGTCTCCTGCAAGTCAGTATGCCTCCGCACTCCTGCGGAATCGTGCGGAAGCGCCTCCTAAAGCCGCAATCATAACAGATGCAGGGGGTAAGTGTGCTGCCTCAGCGCGGGTCAGCGGCATATTTTTAACCATGTCCGTGGCCTAAGCCGGGCAAGCTCGGACCTGGCACCTTTGCAACCTGTCAGTCAGAAGCCACTTGCGGAGTTACTGCTGCGGCCGAGTTTATTTGAGCATTTGCCCGGTCTCGGCCGCAGCAGTAACCAGGCGCGTGCCAGGATGTGCCTGGCGCGCGCCGAAGCCGCGGAGGAGCGCCCTCCGATCGGGGCTTTCTCCCTCCGCTCGCCGGGTCCCCCGGAACCCCCTGCCGCCGTCCCCCACATCGCGGGACACCAGGGCTCCCTCGGGGACGCGCGTGCAGGGGGCGCAGGCACCCGATGACGCGTGACCGCGCGTCAAGGGAGTGCGGCTAGCATACCGGGGCATCCCCAGGCTTGCGGAGCTAGCCGCACTCAAATAAAATGTGCCGCCTCTGTAGGCTCCTCAAAGTCTGGGGATGGGCAAATGGTGGTCCGATGACTTCCATTCATCCCAAGACGTGAGTACTTGAGGCTAACTCCGCTACCCATATGGCTTTAACACTTTAGCAACCTCTGAGGCTTTCATGTCTGGGACCCGAGCAGACCTGATGGCACCAAGCTGGGTAGCCACATGGTCTGTCGGAACCGTGGACCTGGAAGTCCCCAGCTCATATAAAATGCACATATACCGTGCACTTTTATACACTTTAATAAAATGTACTTTCACATATTTTTTCTAAGTCCTTTGGTTATGGGGAATAGAATGAACAAGCGTAAAGGTTTATTTTCACCAACCTTATCCCCACACTGAAAACCGGACTTAGACTTTTAAAACCTCTCGCAAACTTATCTATGGTTGGAGTACCCCCAAAACCCCTATACCAGGTTCTCGGTGATCAGGGCATTAACTGGGCATCCCCACTTATACTATGGATCCCTTTACCATTTCAGGGATGCCACACATCCCTATGCTCTATTCACCTTTCTGGTCTGTGCTGAAGCAGGGAATCCTAGCGGTGAGTCATGCAAGCGTTTTCAAGGGGAGATTTTGCTGGATCAATGTGTCTCAATGTATCCGAGAATCCGACCTGATTCCCGGGTACATTTTTGGGGTATCCAGCAACTCTGGAACCCCGCTACCTAGACACATTCTGACAAGACTTTCTCCGTAAACCCCCCCTTGAAACTCATAGCCTAGCAATCTCTGCTTGCTGGCACACCTGGAAAGGTAAAACACAGAAAATTATTTATTGTCGCACAATCACATACATTTCAAGTACCACAAATGGGTTCAAGAGCTGACACTCTAAAACCCAAAATATGGCTCAGAGGTACTGTAACCAGCTGGGCATAATATATTTATTGATCACCGTCACAATTAAAAAAAAATCAGGTTTCTTTTAAAATGTATTTATTTTTATGTATTTGCTTGCCCATTGACTGATAATGTACCGTATTAATCTGTGCCCCTTAAGGGTACAGATAAATACAGTGACAGCCAATGCATTTTTTGGCAAATGCTTATTTTCTATTGATGGTTATTTTTTCGATTTCTGTTTATTGTTTGGATTAAATTGTTTTGAATTTGGATGACTTGTTTTTAGTACATTTTAGGATTGGCTAGTGTTTTAAATTAATTATTTGTTTTGTTGACTACTGGTTTAAATTCATTAATTGTTTTGTTGGCGAGTGTTTACAATTAATTAATTATTTTGTTGGTTAGTGCTTTTATTTCTTGAATTGATTGGTTGGCTAGTGCTTTTATTTCTTAAATTGGGATGTTTAGGTGCTTGTGTATATCTTTTATTATTGTGTATTTTGGGCCTTCATGCTTTTTTTATTAGCGTGACCATTGACTGCTATAGTGGTTATCGTGCCCATATTATATGGGTATGATGTACCACTATACTAATCAATGGGTAGAGGTGGCTATAGTGGTCCCAGGATAGGTGGCTAGGCCTCCTGGGTGGTTAGCGGGGAGGGTGGAGTTACCCCTTAATTACTATAGTGGTTATTAACCGCTAATGTGATTAAGCGGTTAGGGGCCAGTAGATTGTATTTTTTCTTTAATTATTTCTGGCAATGGGGTATATGGACCTGGGGTTCACTGATGAGGATGCCCTTCCTGATGGCGAGGGGTAAGTAGAAAGTTTTATTTACTTTATTTATGCTGGCTGGCTAATGCTTGATTTTATAATGGGCAAATGCACTATTAGCCATATGTGGATAATAGTAATTTTGGCCATTACTGTACTGTGTTTGGGGGGGGGGGGGGGGGTTGTTGGGGGTAAAGGAGGTGGGTAGTAGGGTTGTTGTGTTTATTTTTGTTTCTTGGGGGAAGAGGAATTGGGTGAAGGGGGTAGTAGCACCAAGGTTGGATGTTTAGGCCTACCCGAGGGTAGCGGGACTGGGTAACCACTTCATTACCATAGCGGTTCCCGCCGTTATGGTAGTGAAGGGGGTTAACTCCTCCCGTAACCTTCCAGGCAGGCCTAATCACCCACCCCGGGACTACTACCCCCTTCATCCACCTCCTCTGCCCCAAGAAACAGGCTTCTGAGGTTTAACCCCTTCATTGCCTTAGCGGCTAGCCGCTAAGGTAATTAAGCTTTTTAATATAAAATTTAATACTAGTGTAGATGAGCAGGGGGTCTCCGGGAGCAGAAGCGCATTGGTTTGAGGTCTGGGGACCCCCTGCTTCCTGAGATACAGGCCCCGTTATGGGGTGCCGATATCGCCTATGCATTTAAATGTCCTGTCACGTGACTGTGGGAATAAAATTCATAGGAGATACCGGCACCCCATAACGGGGCATGTATCTTCGGAAGCAGGAGGTCCCCGGACCGCAAATCAACGCAGTTCTGCTTTGGAGACCCCCTGCTCATCTACACTAGTGTTAAATGTTATATTAAAAACTTTTGATCGCTGGCGAGATATGTGCCAGGAGAGGCAGCTCTCTCTGAGCAGCTCTCTCTGCAGCTGAAAGAAATCACCGGGTAAGGCCTTATCAGAGAGGCGATCATCACGTCGCCGGCTACTCACCCGTTTTGTGAATGTTGCTATCACTGGTAATCGATGCTTTCTGAATACCGTGATAGCAACGCTAAAAAAACAGGCGATTTAAATGGCCTGTTGATATTTTTTATGAAGGCTTATAGCACGGGCCCCCAAATGTCCTAGACCGTTACCAAAATGCATGTGCCTAGGGGCATTCATGTTTAGATGGATACTGTATGCATTTCAAGCAGCAGTCCTGCATCCAGCGGTTTTGTTTTTGTAGTTTGTTTTTCTGTTTTACTATATGACCTGAGTAGCATTAATGAGAAATAATTACCTAAGCTGCTGATCGATCATTTCTCCTGTGATCGATTGTTTAATATCCTGCTGTGAGGGGAATTGAAATGACCAACTTCTTACTGTGCTACAGTCTGTGAAATGCTACAGCAGGTGTGCGCAGACTTTTCCCCATGTGCACCGCTGCTTGCTCTCCTCTGCGCCTCGTGACCCCCCTCCCCCTGCTCAGCCCCGGCGTCAAATGACGCGCGGGGTCATGTGACGTCACGTTGCCATGGCGACGCATCACTGGAAGGGAAGGGAAGTATGTTATAGAGGCCTTGCGCGGTCCACCGGCATTTAATTTAAATGCCTGGGGGGAGAGTGCGGGACCTCTATAACTGCCGTGCCCCCCCCCCCCCGAAAATCTAGCACCCCCCAATTTGCACACCCCTGTGCTACAGCATCAATGCAACATTATATTACTAGTTGTAACATATTATTGCTTCAGCTTTCAGCTTGGCAATAGTCTGCTACTGGAAAAACTTCAACAGATCTGTCTGTGATACTTTGTTGCCAAAAGGCAGGGCTCAAAAAGGTGTGTGTGAGAGCCTGTTTCAAAAGAAGAAGTGGATGTGACTTTCTAAATGTTTGCTACAACAACCAAAGGATGATCAATACATTTAAAAAATAAATAAATAAAAATGGCCTTAGGAATTGAAAATAAATGCAGTCAGTATTATCTAATAAAACAGAACTGATTTATTAAAAAACCCATAAAAGATGTTGGATGTTTTGCGGTTTCAACACTGTAAAAGGAGCTGCTTTTCTCTGTGTGAAAATTGATATTGCAGCTTATTTACAACTTCTTTTGCTAAACATTAGTAAATCAAATCCCCACATAATTCTACAGTCAGGCATAATTGTATGCTTTCTTACCTGGAGGAATCTCTAGAATACATACAATAGAGTGACATGAAAAAGATGACCTAATCTTAAAAAGTGAGAGCCCATGAAAGGGCATTATCATGTAGCACCTACCTACCCCCCCACCCCCCCCCCCCACACACACACGGGAGATGTGGCAGCTACATGGGTGTTCTCTGGTGCTCACCTGCGGTCTTTATTCTTCAATTTATCTGGAGCAGACCCCAGGAGCTTGAAGCCCCAAGAGTCCCTCTTCAGCTCCTTCACCCCCTGACGGGGCAAAGGGAAGCACTCCAACTCCCCTGAGGGAGGGATGACACACACCAACAACCATACAATTTGGTGGAGTTCCAGCTTTTATACCCGGGGGGAAGGGCTTGTAATCCTGCCCCATACAGCAATATACTCTATCAATGCCGCCCTTACCCACTCATCCCTATGAGCTTCTTTGAAGATAAGGCTAGTTATACCCATGGGAGCGCCTAAATCGCTGGACTAGGACTCTCACTGCATGGTTACATTTCATGAGATTCTGCCCACACGCCCTGCCTGGCAACACCTAGAACAGTGGTCCATCCCAGGGGGAAGCATAAACCTCCTCTTTCTCTGGCTGTGCAAACAGTCCCTGGTCCATATGTTGGCTACGCTTCCTCATCACCTCTGCCTCCTGCTCTGGAGAAAATTTGCCGTTCTTCCACCAGTGATCTAGCTGATCGCCCCTCTCCAGGACAAAGCGTGTCCTGTCTAAATGTGGCACATAACCCCTGAAAATAGGATCCCACCACTGGTGCAGATCATTTGCTTCAGAAGAAACAGACATGTTAAACACTTTTCCAACATTACATTTCGGTGCCACGGGCATGGTAGGTGATTGTAACCTAGGGGACAGGGGACGGTACTTATTACTTAGGGCAGAGGTCTCTGGGCAGGTGGTGGGGATGGTAGAACAGGCAGTAGGAGATTGGGCTGGCACATTTTTGTCCATGATTGGCATAGCACCCGGAGCAAGAACAGTGTCCTGAGCTCCAACCCAATCAGCAGTAAAATAGGTCAGTTCTGGCAGATCACACTCCGCTTCCATGCTAGCAAAGCGTGCACGGATATAAGCATTCATTTGTCCACGGCCCACCGAGCAACTTTGGACATCGTACAGTCCTGGTCTCGGCCTTTCAGACCCCGAGGGTCGGGGATCATGGCCTCAGTATTGGGCTTAACCAATTGGTCTCGCTCCTGCTCCCGGCACCGCAACACAACAGGTTGTACTGTGGAAGTACGCACTGGGGCAGGAGTGTCACTTTAAAGATCCCTTTGGATGACGCCATCATCGCGAATAACCCCCACTGGCAGCGCCGGAGGAGTCATGGATACAGCAACGGAAGTAGTACCATCCAGTACTATGTTTGGGGACGCCTCTGGATCTGTTTGCGGGGCTGAAGCACTCTCATGGGCCTGCTTGCATCGTAGATATTCCTCCACCCGCTGGAGTTTACGGATCAGTTTGACCCGACTCCGCACCTCTTCCGAGGATAAGGCCGATATAGGCCGGTCACCGGCCGGCAGCCATGGTTGCAGAAAGGCTATGTCGTACCGCTGGCAACAGGTGCTGTCTCCTATTTCTCCTCCCGGGCAACCGCAGATTAGGCAAAAGTAGTATAGATACTTCTACTCCTTTTCCCACAACATTAGAATGCCTCCGGGAAACGCACATTGTTGGTAGGGGAGCTTGTCCATGATGGCGGACCAGTAACAGCTTGGATATAGGTCTTCACGGCACTGACCAACACGTGCGTCTGAGACTTGCATGCTCCACATCCGGCCACACCCCACACTGAGCAGTTGGCTCCTCGACTCCTCCCTCTGGTGAAATCAGGAGTCCCAGTCGAAATAGAAGGGGCGCGGCTATGAACTTTGGCGCCAATCTCAGATATTTAGCAAAATTGTCAGCTTGCATTTTGCAAACTCACCACGCGGTTCCTGTGATGTTCGGCGGGAGCCGCGGTC
This sequence comes from Ascaphus truei, assembly GCF_040206685.1. Classification (NCBI taxonomy): domain Eukaryota; kingdom Metazoa; phylum Chordata; class Amphibia; order Anura; family Ascaphidae; genus Ascaphus; species Ascaphus truei. Next base: position 269,496,533 of record NC_134485.1, on the reverse strand, counting down.
AGACTCCAGGATCCTCCTCAGGGACCCTGTGACGAGTTCCATCTTGGGGGTGCTATTTTTCAAGTGGCCACACTGGCTGGCATACTCCACAGACACTATATTCCTTCCCAACTGCAGGCGGATAGTCCCAAATTGGGGGTGCTGTCTTTCAAGTCATATCCCCAGCTGAGCATACTATCCCACCTGCTGATCTAGCGCATATTATTTGAGCACACACTGCAGTCCCATGGCGGGGTTGCTGTCTTTCAAGTTATATCCCCTGGGACATGTGCTGCAACGTGTCCTTGGCTGATACCTTGATAGTCAGTCACCTCTCAGCCCTGGAACATGTAACATTAGAAGTACCTACAAATAGTCCAAATTGGGGGTGCTGTCTTTCAAGTCATATCCCCGGTAGGCATACTTATCTGTGGGCACTCGGCTTATACCGTGGGGTTCAGGCACGTCCCAGCCGTCCGAAGGTGAAGGGACTTGTCACTGATACGGTGTGTTTCAAGCACCTCTCAGATGTGCAAAATGTCCCGGACAAGGTAATCAGATGGCCTTGATACGCTGTGGTTCAGACACCTCTAGCGGTGAAGTGTGCAATCGTGAGACGGACAGCATCCTGGGGTATCCTGTTTGCAAACAGCTGGGAATATTTGGCCTGGATACGGTGAGTGCCCCAATTCACTTCTCCTGCAGCATTATATCCCATCCAATTTAAACTGCCCTGTTTCTCATCTCAGCAGTGCCTCCAAATGTAGCATCTGTTACCCCCCCTCCACCCTACGGGAGATTTTGCAGCTACATAGGTGTTCTCTGGTGCTGTTAGCTCACCTGCAGTCTTTATTCCTCCTCAATTTCCATGAACCAGATTCCAGGAGCTTGAGGCCCAAGAGTTCCTCCTCGGCTCCTTCACCCCCTGACAGGGAAAAAGGGAATCACTCCCACTCCACTGAGGGAGGGAAGACACACACCAACAACCACACAATTTTGTGGAGTTGCCAGCTTTTATACCCAGGGGGAAGGGCTTGTAACCCTGCCCCATAACAGGACAGGTCCAGGTACTGACAGGCATCACACCATCTGCATGTGACCCAGTCAGTACCCACCCCAGGTATGACACTCCAAACTACCAGTTAGTTCTGCCCCTGGATATGAAAACATTGTACCCTTCCAGTTTACAACTGCAGGCTAGGGCCTGTGCAGGAGTTTAACCCCAACACTGCCTGCTCCTATCAGGACTTATAGTATTGAGGCCAGTGGAAAGGCTATAGCCAGGGGCACTAGGCTACAATCATATTAAAAAAACTAAGTTAGAAAATATGAATGCCTCTAAAAGGCCTTGGTAAAAGGAATCAAACTGTGACTAATCTTTAAAAGGCAAATGTAATGCATGTGCAAAAAAAAAATAACCGATAGTACCTTTAACAACAATTCTATTGCTGCATACAAATACTCAGTTTATTGCCATCTCCAGTATTGGCACTTACTGTACAAAGTCTGTTTAGCCGAAATATGACCTCAGGCAACAGGCAAAACGTAATCATTGAACATGAATAAGATAAGAAAAACCTTTGATACCTGGACGTGGGGGGAGGTGAAGTGGTTGGGCTATCTTGAGTCTGCTTTTCAGATCTTCCCATCTTCTTTGATCTACAGTCAGCAGAGCGGTACCCTTAACAATAAATAGAGACATTACATGAATTATTAAGACAAAATGTAGGATTTGTAAAGGAAAGAAAATGACATCAATCAAGATTTCTTGAAATTAGAAGAGCACACCTTCAATAGTGTGACATCCTTTATTCAGCATAAATCAAATAAATAAATGCACTCTCAATAAAAGTGTTTTCAATATAGCACATCAGATGGGACATCGTGCAGTAATACCCTGAGTAAGCAAGTAAGACTTGCAAAATGCTTAGGACCGTATGGCAGTTTTGGTGCAGTTCTACTCTGGTTCAGAGTCATAGCATCATTGGACTGCGACCCCCAACATCACGGGATCATGATCATACCCATACCATGTGTGGGGAGACGGAAGCATCGGTGAAGGAGCTGTTTGCGGAGTTCATGCTGTATTTTATAAATACTGTAAGTAAATGCACTCACAATGATAGTGCTGTATTGCAAGCACTTTCATCGCGAGTGCATTTATTTATGATGAATAAATGGTAGTACACTAGTGGAGGTGTGCTCTTTTAAATTCTAGTACCTTTTTACTACCCACAAGTAGCTTGGGAAAACTACATGGAGGAGAAGCACCAGCCACTGGTTTATTGAACTATAGTATATGAAGATTGATCATTTCTGGTGGTGTTCTATTTGAGTGCTTGTTATTTATGTAAATCAAGAATATGGAGCATGAGACTAGCAACTTACCTAATAAAGACTCAAAGCTGCAGTAACAAGGTAGTGATTCCCAATAGGGGGTTCAGGAACCCCTAGGGATTTGTGAGCTACACCCAAAAAATATGCAGTGTATCCCAGGCAGTATAGTGGTTTCCTGAGCCCTTGAAGGGACTGCAAACTTAGTAAGGAAGCAAACTGCACCTGAGCATGGGTGGTACTGTATACAGTAGCTGTCAATTACAACTGCACAGCATTGTGGGGCGAGGCTTTGGAAACTCCCACATCTATACCACCCAGGCTGTCTGCACACACTAAGGTGCAGATTAGGGCCTTATTAGGTGTGTGTTCCCCCCACAAGCTCAGGACACTATATTGCCTGGGATTGGTCAAACCATTTTGTTAGCAATACTCTAAGACTAGGCAATAAGATTTATTAATTAGGGGTTAGCAGAACAAATATCTTCTAGCAGGGTGCACAGTGTAAAAAAAAGGTTGGGGAGCACTGCTATGAGATAATTGAAAGCAGCAAAACATGTGAACTTATATATTTGTTAATTAATCAGTTCTGCAGTATTAGATAATAGTGACTGTTATTTATTTTTTAAACTCAACTCTTAATGCCATTTTCATGAGTTTTAATAACTGAGCATCCTTTGATATCAAGGTTTAGCACACTTCCCCAGCAGTGCAAGATGTTTGTAACACTTTCCTGTTTGGGATAATTTGTTGATAATGTTCCCAGCTATTTTAGATGTAAACTGTAAGAATAGATACTGTAGTTGCATCAGTAATAACAGGACACATTGTAGCTGCTGAGTTACACTGACTGAAGGATTGATTGTAACTGAAAGGCGGCCATTTAGTTAGGCACAAAATCCGGATTTTTACAGATTTATACCGTAACAGGAGCACCAAACGACCACCAGCTTAGGTAAGAAATTTTATTTATACATTGTCACATGCTTTACATATAAAATAAGAAAAAAAAAGAAAGAAATAAAGTGGGGAATGTAGTATTGCTGCTTTAAGATAATGGAAGAAAAAAATGTGTGATGCTCTCAAGACAATTGTGTAGTTTAAAAAAATATATAATGAATTGGAAGACAACCTGTTGATATGTATATGTCCTATTGGATCAGGTAATCAGCTATCCCACAGGGCAATGAGGTAAGGATAGTTACCAGTTGATGATCCCTGGATATTGATTGAGGCAAAGCTGGAACGGACTCACTTGGGAAAGCAGATTCCACGATGAAAAGAAAGTCCTTGTAGATATCCAGCACCTCCAGGTTGAATGTGCCTCCGTTGTAGAAATCTTCACAGAAAGGGAGAGGGAAAAGAACGGAGCACTATCTCCAATGCTGTAAAAAACAGCCAATAAACCACAGGGTATGCGTTCCCAAAATAAAGCTATTTAATGGGTCAAAAATCAGTTACAAAGCACACCAACGCGTTTCAGACCTTAGTGGTCCTTTATCAAGGTGATAAAGGACCACTAAGGTCTGAAACGCGTTGGTGTGCTTTGTAACTGATTTTTGACCCATTAAATAGCTTTATTTTGGGAACGCATACCCTGTGGTTTATTGGCTGTTTTTTACAGCATTGGAGATAGTGCTCCGTTCTTTTCCCTCTCCCTTTCTGCTTTAAGATAATGCAATAAGTATAACCAAATTCTGGGCACAATTTAAATTCCTACACTGGTATTTTTATTTACTTTAGTTGTGAAAAATATAACGTTTGCTTAATTTAAAAAGAAAAAAAAAAGCAATCAGATCTTTGCTTTAAACATGGTAACATTTGTTTAAGTAAAGTAAATTAGATTGTTACATTTTTTACAATTTTTTTTTTGTTGTTAGCTACAGTACCAGGGATTGTATCTTCAACTACCATTCAAGTGTTATAGCATTAAGGTGCCCTAAGGCTTAGCCTTACATTGTAAATTGGGGTCTTTGCACCTACCGTACAGTACTTTTTTGAAATGGCTGTTAAGGAAATTTTTGTACAAAAATCCCTATGTAAGAGAAGGGGGGATTTACATCCTAAAATGTCTGCTTCGAACTATATTCCTAGTCATGAAAAATGTACAAGTCATATAGATCCTGGAGAATATTAAATATTGAATTTCACATTCTGGAGTCATGTAAATGTTTAGAAAGTCTTAAGTAAATTACAAGCTTTGTGAACACATTTTTCGCTTCTGAAAAGGTATAGCGTCATCAGGGCTTTAATCATTGTCACAAAAATAAACTATGTTCAGTGGCAAAGGAAAGTGTAAGAAAATCTGACTTTGTATTGTTGGCAAAGAAAAAAAATGAAAAAATATAGATAGAAAACATGGAGTATATATTGGGCAGTGTAATATCACTTTCATTGCTATATATATTGATGAAAATCTAGTTAATCCTCTAATTATACTTAAGTCCACTGATCAGAGCCTCGTACCAGGACTGATGTCTTGATCTGGGCCCTGGGCCAAAGGTGTGTGTGTGTTTGTGTGTGTGTGTATGTATGGGTAGGGTGAGGAAGGCTGAAGTTGTCCTGGCTCTCCCCCATCAGTCGATTATACTACTGTGGTGTCAATAATAGCCTATTCACAAACAATGGAAAGGGAAATAATATTTTATCGGGTATATAAATACATAGATCTTACCTTATTTTCATTAAAGTTAGCAATTACCACACCAACAAAAAGAGTCAGTCCTATCATACAGCCAAGAAACACAAATACATGAATATATATCCCATGGATCTACACAAAAGGGAAATACAAACAAGTATTAATTAGGAACAAAAATGCTATTTACCAGAAATATTATGCATTACATGTGTAAACTTACTGGTCCCACTCGATGAATGATAACATCTCTGACTTCGACCCAGCCTTTCAAAGATAGTACTTCAAACAAAGCCAACATAGCATTTCCCACGTTGTCAAAATTAAAATTACGGGGATTTGCCCTGTAGGGATAAACATTTGGTAAAAGTCAAGCATAGCTTTTATAGAGCCCAAGAAGAATTGATTTGTTCAGTAGGCACATTGATGAGTACAATAACAACTTACTTATCTACTAAATTGGCAACAATCATCCATTAAAACATTTTCATTAATTTTGTAATATTAGTCAAACTGAGAGAAATATCAAAGCATGCATAAAGATGGCCCTGAATAAAGTTGACACTATTTTAATTTTGACATTCAGTCAGTGGTTTCTACAATTTCAATACTGTATACTGTGGCATGCAACTGGTTTTCAATTTAATAAGCCAGTTGCAATACATTTATGGACAGTAGAAAAGTTGACAAAAATCCAACACTGTTCAAGGTACAGCAAGATAATGAACCCATGAGTGCAGTAGCATGTATTTTACATTTCCCCCAAACTGGTTTAATTCACCCCATTGTCATGCCATACAGTAGTTCAACTTATCAGGGAGTATATGATGACAAAATACAGTATGATGTTGTTACTTTTAGCTTCTGACCCATTTTAAACAAGGATGTCTTACACAGTTTAAACAACAAAGCTGGAGAGAAAGAAGTATAGGATAAGATAACCTAGTCAGATGGTATTAAAATGAAGTAAACAAATATTTAGTCAAGTTAATTTTTAGTAAAGCTGAAAAGTTGTTTAAGTTTTATACCATATCATATATCTTAAAGCTCTTAACAGGAAATCATAAGGTACTAAACTCACACATATTTCAACTCCTCCCTCTACTCTGGTACCTTTCCCACCTCCTTCAAGCACGCAACAGTTATACCCTTTCTCAAAAAACAAATCAAGCTTTTCCCAACCTGTGTCTCGAATTATCGCCGTCTCCCTCTTGCCTTTTGCCTCTAAACTCCTTGAACGCCTTGTATTCTCTCGCTTGCTCTATTTTCTTACCTCCTATTCTCTCCTAGATCCTCTACAATCTGTCTTCCGCACTGCTCACTCCACTGAAACAGCCCCCACCAAAGTAACTAATTACCTACATGCTGCCAAAGACAAAAGTCATTACAAAAGTCCAAAGAGTTCCAAAATAAGTGTCTTACCCAGGAATGCAATATATAGACAGACCAGACAAGAGACAGACAAACACAAAACAAACAGAGAGACAAAAAAGAAAAAAGGGTATCAGAAGAAAAGAGAGGAGAACCAATAGTGCGATACTTTTTACAAATAAAATGTATTGAAATCATACAATTTCTCTGTTTTTTAAAGCTAGGTATAGGTAAGTCTCCAGAGTTTAGGATCCCAGCAATGGTACTCTGATCACACGGAACAGTTTTCAGGTTGAGCTGCAGACACGACACCCTCTAGGTCTCAGTCGGCATTTTCCTACAAGATGTGTTTAAGGTTCTCACCCTCTCACAGCATCAATTCATGCAGCCGGCGCATGCATGCTTGATAATCGAGAACTTCCTCCTCACAGGCACACTCTAGGATCTTGAGTGTTGTGCTGAGATAGCACTCCGGTAGGACCTGACTACAAAATCCTATGCCTTTCGCAAATTACAGTAGATTAGCTTCATCAGGGGATGGTGCCTTGTTGTTTCTTACACATATTTAAAGTCTAAAGCCTAATTGGAAAAACTCCTCCCCATTGCCAATGCTCATTCTAACGCTGAATAGTCTAACCTACTAGCAGATGTTTGCATACAATATCATATAATTAACCATTTATAAACACATATAAAAATAGATAAAAACATAAAACATGAAATATAGTAATCCCTAATCAATAAACACCATACTAACTGCATTATAAAAACAGAACTAATGACACTGGAAATATGTAGAAGATCCACATCAAATCTCGTATTACCCAGGTGCTACAGTATCTCAGCAAGTGACTCAAGATCCTAGAGTGTGTGCTGTGTGGAGGAAGTTTACAATTATCAGACACAAAAGTGCAGGCTGCACGGTTTGATACTGTGAGAGGGCAAGCATGTTAGAAAGAGCTTATAGGAAAATACAGACAGAGACCGAGAGAAGATCGTGTGTGCCACTCGACCTTGAACATGTTCCGCATGATCTTAGTACCATTGCTGGGATCCTAAACTCCAGAAACTTACCGGTACCCTGCTTTAAAGAACTGAGAAATTGTGAGTGAGTGAGACACTTGCATGATTTCAAGATATTTTTTTTTTTTTTTTAAACATAACTCACTATTATTTATCCTCTCTTTTCTTCTCATTCCCTTTTTTATTTTTTGTCTCTCTCTGTTTCTTTTGTGTCTATCTCTTGTTTAGTCTGTCCTTCGTATTGTGTACCTAGGTAGCGCACTAATTTTCCAACTCTTTGGACTTTTGCACTTACCTACTGTGGAAGGTATACCCTTAGTTCTGCATTAGATGTGTTGATTTTGTCAATTTATCGACGGCATTTAGATTATTCACTTGTTTTCATATAATTTTTGTTGCACACATTCATTAATATTAGATTTTATTTTTAGTAGGTATTAAGGTAGCACTACAAATAGCTTTTTCTATATAAAGGTTATTACACTCTGCTTACTGTATGTTACTTGACCTCTCTGCAACTTCTGATACTGTGGAAAACACCCTCTTCTTCACATTCTCCATGGTCTTGCTATCCATAACGGAGCTCTATCCTGGATTTCCTCTTATCTCTCCCACCTTACTTTCAGTGTCTTGTTTGCCAACACGTCTTCGTTTTCTATCAATCTCTCGTGCCCTCCTTTCTCTTTACACATTCTCTCTAAGTCAGGGGGGCGCAAACTTTTTTCCCTGCGCCCCCCTGCCGGCTGTCCCCTCACTCCCGCGCCCCTCCCAACCCCAACTTACCCGCGCTCCGTTGCTATGGCAACGTGACGTCACATGACCTTGCAGCGTTATTTTGATGCCGCGTTGCCATGGCGACGCAGGGAGGAAGCCGCTGGAGCCACGGTAAGTTAGGTTTACAGAGGCCCTGCAGCTCCCCCGGCACTTAATTTAAGTGCCTTCGGGAAGCGCGCGGGGCCTCTGTAAACCCCGCGCCTCCCGTCGGCAGTCTCGCGCCCCCACTGGGGGTCGCGCCCCACAGTTTGCGCACCGCTGCTCTAAGTGACATATCACATCTCTTGGGTTCAAATATCACGTCTATGCTAACGACACACATTTACTTTTCAACTCCTGTCCTTACAACTGCTGTACAGGCCAAAGTCTCTGAATGTCTCTCCACTATACAGTATCACCCTGGATGGCCGTCCGCCGGCCAAGACACTGACAGAGGCAAAGTGTTATAGAGAAGAATGCTTCTCAACATAGTAATACTTATAGATGATATTAAGTAAGCCTGTAATCTTTATCACAGGTTAGATGTGACAGTTTTTCTCTTGTTCTAGCAGTGCACTGGCAGTACATTTGATGAAGAAACTTGTGAGATCTCAATGACTTTTATGAAGAAATATTAGGGTGATATATCAAGGAAAATTGTAAGCAAATTATGTACTTTTCATCTTATGCCTCTTCTGCATGTTTTGCATTGCGTTCATCAATAGAAGGAGTTAGGGAGGTGTTACTTGACACATTATAATATACACACACACACACACACACACACACATTATAATGAGATGCATCAAATCTGTGCCCTTGTGTGTCACTTTTTATCTTGTATTTGTGACAAAAAAATATGTCAGGTCTGCGATGGCATAAACTTTTCTGGTCAACAATTTGCGTCAAATGTAAGAAGCAACGCAAACAGAAAATTGAGCAATGCATAAAAACAAACTTCTATTTGCACTTTTTTTTACATTGATACATCTCCCACATTATTTGTTTATTAGATATTTCTTATAACAAAGCTAATATCAAAGCTAAATAAATTGTGCATCATTTTGCAAATGTTTGTTATGGTTTGAGTCTTTGCCAGACTACTTACCAGACTCTTGGGACCCAAAAACCTGGCTTTTTTTCTTCTGGTTTTAGCTTCAAATTGAGATTTTTTGAAACACTGACATTTATCCTGAATATGCCTTGGCAAATTTCCTAAATAGGAACAAAGCTAATATCAAATCTATTCTTTACATCATATTAAAACAATTTGCAACATTACAAATAATATTAGATAACTGGACTCGGCAAGATCTCATCTATATAGCTTTCTGGGGAATCATCCGACAGACTCCAGCAACTACCATTTTAAAGCACTCAAACTTTGAGGACGTGCAAATCACACCATCAGACACATTCATATTATTACAAGTAAAAACCCTACTCCAGTTCCCTGCACAGCTAAAAACATACGGGCCATCATCCGTAAGGTCACCGCTAACTTGGCAGTGCAGGGATCACAAGGAGGCATTGACCCTTATTCTGTAAATAGTGATAGTGCTGCTGTGGTATTGCACAGAAAGTCAGATCGGCATATTCTACCATTACAGAATAGGGGCAATTATTCTTTTAGGATATTATACAGGATATTGGACCAACTATTTAAAAGCACTGATTACTCACATACAGAACTCTAAAATTAATGTAATAATATTTTGCATAGAGAAAGATTCATATTAAAACATACAGATGGATTTAATGTTCGCGTTGCTGCAAACGGTGCGCTCCTGTGAAAGCGCCAGATTTTACCCAGAAGGATTAATGCTGTGGAAGGTCCCATTAAAAAAATGGGGCCCCCCCATAGCTCAGTCGTGGCAGCCACCTCCGCAAGAGCCTCGGTTTTTAATTTTTGGGGCGTTTCACCTGCGGCTGTGGGAACTGTAAGGATGCCTACAGCCCGTCCTTCGTAACAGTGAAAATCGCTGAGCAGTCATCATGTGTTTTTTTCTTAGTTAAATAAACATTCATATAAATCATATATAAGTTCATGTTGATTAAAATAAAACTATTATAAAATGTAGAATTACAGATGTAGCAAGACTTACTGTCTCTGGAGCAGCGGCTGAGAAAGCGTAAAGCCGCAGCTCCGGAGATAGTGCTGCCGCGGTCGTGTTGCGTGGGGCCATGCTTTAGAATCAAAACCCCTGAATCCTCAGGCACTGGAGCGGTAGCGGTCGTCTGCCCCAGTGCTGAAAACAGTATGTCTTGCTACATCTATTAGTCAGAGATACAAAAAATACAAGTACAAAACTCGAAGAGGTGCCCAATATAAAATGGAAATGATGCTGCTTCTTCACAACAAGATTTTCCCAAGATCTCTAATCGCATGAAAAGAACTGCAAAGTGCAATTTTTCCCAGAGTATAAAAAGGAATAAAAAAGAGATAGAAAATATAGTGCAACATTTTTTAAAGTAATAATGTGATAGGGTAAATAGCTAATTCCTACTCATAAAGGATTATATGCACTCAGCTTTCTCAAATTATTCAAATCTTCCTTAAGAGTGAAATAGATCTTCAGTACAGTAGGTGTCAGGGGTGTCCCTGGTGGGCCTTGAACCCTACTCCTTTTCCTTCCCAGTCTGGAGCTGTATGCCGGTATGCCACCAGGACTGTTGTTTAACTGCTGTTGCTCTCTGCAGAAACTTTCTAAACATTGCTGATTGCCTTATCACCCATACCTGTTTCTTAGCCCAGCCTGGCCTTTATAAGTTCTCTTCTTCCTGCTGCTTATTTATTGTGCTCCCCTCAGTAAGCAAGCTTGCGGTCTCATTGTGTTGTTCACTGGTGCTGTGTACCGGACCCTATTCGGACCTTACTATGTTTATCCTCTGTTGTGCTGACCTCTGCCTGTTTCCTGACCATCTTTACCTGCCTGCTAGCCTGTCCCAGCTACTGGACTCCAGTCCCACAGTCCCCTCCTCCGACAGAATAAACAGGTCCTTATGAAGCCCGCTGGAACAGGATCAGCTCTGGCTCAGCAAGTGACACAATCCATTTCAGACTTACAAACACAAGTCGCTGAGCTTCAAGGCCGAGTCCACGAGTTGGGCTAAGGCCCCACTGCACACGTCGGTGCGCCCGCCTTGTGTCCTAGCAGCGCATGCACAGCACTTCGCCGTGATCTGCAGGGAGCCGTTTTTAGGCGCGGGGGGCATGGCCAAAACGGGTCGGGTGGGCGGGGCTATGACGGGGGGAAGGCGCGGCCATGATGCACATTTTCTGATGTGTGTGTGTGGCCGCATTGAGGGCTGAGCATGGTTGAGGAAGGATCCACCCCCCTGCCGGCGATCTCCCCTCCTCATTGGCTCCCTGCCACACCACGTGACGTGTCGCCGCTCGGGATCACAATCCTATTGTAGCTCCTGCTGGCTGATGCATCACAGTGCGAAGTGAGCCCGGCAGCGAGAAGGGACTGGGGACGACTGGGGAGGAAGTAAAGAGCTGGTGAGTGGCGCACACGCAGTCGCCCCCACCGCTGGATGCAGCGGGACCCAAACGTTAGAAGGTCAGGCATGTGAACTATGTATTAACCCTGTTCTGAAAGACCAACTTGGGCATATACTGCACCGACACACTTTATTCGAGCAAATACCCAGTATGTACCTGGCAGATACCTGGAATGCGCCGCTCCTCACCTCTGACAAGCCCCGTTGCGTTTGCCTTCCCAGCCTGGGTTCATGCCTGGCTGACGGGCGGCTGATCTGTTAAATGATAATGATTAGGATTTAATAGGCTGCAATGCTTCGCGTGTCTACCAGATGGCATAAATTCATGAATTGTAATGCAGTATATATATATATATATATATACTGTGCAGTATTGCAGCCAGCGGGAATAAAATGCTTCAATCCCTGCCTGGAAAATAACCCAATGCACTCGGGCAGAAAACAGTCACAAACCTCAATACACCCGGGTATACCCGAATTCGTGGGACTAGCCGAGCTCGAATAAAGTGTGTCGCCAGTGTATGTATAGTCAGATTGTTAATGCTGAAACTCACCTATAGGATCTATGTACTTCTCAGTCAGTCTCACCTGTCCAGTCATTTCTACATCAGTGCAGACTCCATTTCAAGATGCAGCCCTCTGTCTCTATTTCTGGCGCTGCTAAAATAGAACGGATCATCTACTTATTAAAGGATGAGGTCCTCTCTTGGGTGTCACCTCTTCTGGAGCAAAATAGTCATTTGTTAAGGAACCTGCAAGATTTCCTGGATGCTATGAGCCTTGTTTTTGATTACCCAAATTACTGCTCTATGGCAGAAGCAATTCTGATAAAGCTCTGCCATGGGAGGCGAACAGCTGTGGAATTCCAGAAGATAGGTAGCTTACATAACTTGGAATGAATCAGCACAAAGGTTCCATTTTTGCAGAGACTTGTCTGGTGAGATTAAGGATGAACGTGCTTGGACCGTCGCTCCAATTATACTAGAATACTTTGTTTGTCTCAGTATCCAGAGAGACTTAAGGATTTCGGAGAGGTGATTAGAGACACATGGTTTCACCTCAGAGAGACATGGTTTCACCTCAGTCACCCCTGGGTTAAGAAATTCTACTACTTCCTCAACTCTCAAGCTTGAGAAACTGAAACCAATGCAAGTGAATACCGTTCGAGCACCAGTCAGTTTAGAAGAAAGAATTCAACGAAGCTCTAAGGACTTATGTGTATACTTTGGAAATTGTGAGCATTATTTAGTCAGTTGAAAAAACAAATAGGTAGCGCTATATCCCACAGTGAGCTGGCAGCCGGTGATATAACCCTGACCCCTAGTCAGGCTATAGAAGTGGAAAAGAAGTTATATCAGTGGCGCTCAACACTGTAATGATCAAAGCAATTCTAATAGATATTATAAAATATATATTATAAAATATACAACCAGAGCCACGGAAATCGCCCGTCCGATTGGATGCTCCACGTGGTAAGGGTAAACATGTAAATATACAAAGAAATCAAATCATAGCATAATACTCAGCGTTTGTTAAGTGTTGTTTGTTTATGTATGTGTATGTTTTACAGTATTATGCTATGATTTGATTTCTTTGTATACTTTGTATTACCCTTACCACGTGGAGCATCCAATCGGACAGGCGATTTCCGTGGCTCTGGTTGTATATTTTATAATATATATTTTATAATATCTATTAGAATTGCTTTGATCATTACAGTATTGAGCGCCACTGATATAACTTCTTTTCCATTATTTAGTCAGTTGCCATAACAAGCTTAGGAGGTCCTCATCCACTCAAGGTCCACAAAGATCGAATACAGTGAATGTCGTTCACTCTGTCCAGCTAGTCTCTGTCACAACCTGTATTCTTCCCTTCTCAAGAGGATGGTAATTTACCTACCATTCATCCCCACTTCCTTTTGACTATTATGCTTAAGGAAGGTACTCGCCACATCTATACCACTGCTATGATTGATTTATGTGTTGGGGAGTCAGGGGGGAAATTTCATGGTCCTCAAATTTGCCAAAAATAATCTGGTTTCATCCAGACGTAAAGACACTCTTGCGAAGGTGGAAATAGTCAACAATTCTCCACTATGTTACCTGTGAAACTGGTAATCTAACTCTCCTTGTGGAGCTCGGTCATCAAGAGGAGATTTTTTTCAACCTTATTCCTTCACCTCCATTTTCAGTTATTCTGTGTTTTCCTTGGCTCATGGTTCATAACTGTCAAATTAATTAGACAAACAGAACTGTTACTTTTCTCTCAGAACATTGTGAACTTTTGTGCCTGCCCTCAAGCAGCCCACCAGATAGGATAGCAATCTATGGAATTTCTTTTGCTCATTTGGATGCACTACAGTACCACCTCAATATCAAGAATTTTAGGATGTGTGTGACAAAAGAAAGACACCGATCATACCACTGCCCAATGGAATTGCTGAAAGGAGCTGTTATTCCATTTGGGAGAATGCATTCCTTTTCTGAACCTGAGCTACAAATTTTCAGAGAACACTTTTCAAATAACCTCTCTAAGGGCTTCATCAAACCCTCTGCTTCTCCTGCAGGGCAGGGGGGGTTTAACTCCTTAATTACTATAGCGGTTATTAACCACTATGGTGATTAAGGGTTTAGGGGCCATGGAATTGTATTTATTATGTATGCTTTCTGGCAACGGAGAACATGGCCCTGCAGTATGCTGACGAGGACACCCTTCACAATGGCAGGGGTATGGAGAACGGTTTTTATTTACTTTATTTATGCTGCCTGGCTAATGTTGTGTTTAATAATGGGCAAATTATCTATTATCCGTATCTGGATAACAGTTATTTTGCCCATTACTGTACTGTATGTGTTTGGTGGGAGAGGGGGGGGGTGTGAGGTGGTGTATTTATTGAAATGTAGGCCAAGTTTATTTTTATTTTTAAATACAGGAATGGTACCGCAGGCCAGTGGGGACCCTCGGGGACCACGTGAGGACCCACATACACCTGCGGGGAGGAACCGGGGGCCACCCGCGGGGACCACCCGAGGGCCCCCAGACACCCATGGGAACCATCTGAGGGCCCCCAGACACCTGTGGGGATGACCCAGACACCTGCAGGGACCACTTGGAGGCCCACAGAGGCTAGCGGGGACCCACGTGGGAACACTGTGGGGTCTCTGGGGCCTGCAGACACCTGTGGGGACCCCCGCCGGCCTGTGGTATTAATTCTGTGTCTATAAAAATAAATATTGGTTTTATGTGGGGGCACAGTGGGTGGGTTGCGTATTGGTGCTTACTACATATTTTAGTTTCAGGTGCAGGGACCCCTGGCTTTCCAAGATACAGGCCCCGTTATGGGGTGCCAGTATCTCCTATGCATGGAAATGTCCCGATCACGCGACGCGAGGCATTTCCATGCATAGGAGATACCGGCACCCTATAACAGGGCATGTAGCTCAGGAAGTAGGGGCCCCCGGACCTGAAATCAATGCGGTTCAGCTCTGGAGACACCCTGCTACATTATTGTAATATTTAAAATTAAATAAAATCCCCGCGATTGCCTGTGAGAGGCACGCAATTAGAGTGACTGATTCAGCCCTCTTACTGCACGTCTCTTACAGACAGGCAGACCCCGGTAGGACTCACACAGTAGGGACCCCTGCTGTGTTAATCCGATGGGCCATTATGTCTGCAAGAGAACATCTCGCAACACCAAGCGGCATAACGCAACATTTAACCAGGTAAATGTTCGAATAACGCCCGCTGCATCTGTAAGCCACACCCTGAAAAGTATCCGGTTCTGCGCGAAAGTCAAGGCCACACCCAATTGCCAATGTGCCTGTACTCCTGCATCTACTAGGGGGAGGAGGCACTGTAACTACCAGAGAGACTGTCGCCACTGGGGGCGGAACCGGATGCGAGCTACAGCACCCTCAGTTCCTCGTGGAGAGCTAGCTGAGTAAGAGCTACTTCACACTACTGCCAAGCTACACCCTACCATAAGCGAGTGTGTGGTGTCTCAATATCGACTACCAGGAGGCCTCCTGTTGGTCCAAGTCAACGGGGAGAGCTTCCTCAAGTGTATCTGCCCCTGCTGTGACTTTCCGGGTGGAGAGGAAAGTTTAACATCTAAGTGCCCATGGTGTGGGACCCCCCACCTAAAGCCAAAGGTGTCGCTGCCTACTCTACCGAACCAAAGAAAAGATGCGATCTTCCTGCAGAGAATTGCGGGATGGACTGCAGCCTCGGGAGCGGAGGCTCCAAGGGACCCGTGTGTCCCTGTTCCAGAACCTGCCAAAGACTTACCCGGTAAGGTGACTGCCCGGTAGGAGGCTGAGGCACTCTGCTGGTGGCGCAGGGGCAGGGCCACTACCTGCAAGCGGCTGCCAGCGTCAGCGAGGTGTCCCGGATCTCTTAAACTGGGGGCGAGTCACAAACCATATTGGACGACGACAACGGCGGGAGTTGATCTGTTATGATGCTCCAGCTGAAGCATCACTCCAGTGCGGCGGCTGCCGAGGTGACGCCTAACTTCATGACCGAACGGGAAAGGAGCCCGTACTTATGATGTAGGTGAGAGTGACGTTACATGCCAAGCGGAGGAGCGCCACAGCCTTGGGGGTTCCTAGAGACGGCGTCGGACATGCCTGCTCCCGGCCGGGAGAACCACAGGACTGCCAGGAGCCAACGGAGCGGTGAGGATCTTGCTTATATTATTAACATGAATATGTGTATTTCTTATTTTATTTTTACAGTTCTTTCTTTACTATGTGATTTTTTATGATTGTTAGTTTTTGTGTAAAGGTGTATTTTGCTTAAATAAGAGATTATTTACTGTATAATATTATATTTGTACATGTGAGGAAGCTCTGAGCGAGTGAAACGCATATGGAAATAGACGATTCCCCTTTGCAGACATCCGACTCATGAACGATGGAGGAGATCCCCTATGCCCCCTAAAGTGACTTCCCCAGTGACACAGTGAGCCCGGTGTTGACGTTCGCCTGCAGCACAGCTGCAGCATCCCACTTTGACCCTGCTTGTGGTCTATATGTGCTAGCATTTTATCCAGTATTTCTCACACTTTATCAGCATAAACCGTATTATACTATGCATGTCTTTTCTCTCTCTCCTTTCAAATTGGGAGTTCCAAAAAATCCTACTGTACTGAAGATCTTTTTAACTTTTATGGAAGATTTGAATAATTTGAGAAGCCTGTATACATCTAGTGCTACGTGAGTTATTTACCCAATCCCATTATTCATTTTAAACATTTTGCACTATATTTTCTCTCTCTTTTTTTATTCCTTTTTATATCGGTTGTCTGGGATGCAAATCCTTTGTCCAAATAAATTTATATTTATTTAGTTTTATTAAAATGTATTTATTAGCAAACATCACTAAGATGAACATTTATGTGTATACAGTAATGACATTATCATTCATATGTTTACAAATATTTTTTTAACCCTTCCTCTGTACAGTATATTTAATTACGAAGTTCCCCCTCACCCCCAAAGTTCTAGTAAAACAATGTAATGTGTTGGTCATTCTTGCTGTCTTCAACTCAGATGTTCACTTACCCTTCTGAGAATGCGTGGATCGTTGCACTTTGCTAGTTTACCTGCAAACAGCTGAACACCGAAGCTTGCAAATACTAACATCAGCGTCAGCAAGAGAATAGATACCTGTAAAAGTTATATCGTTAGTGGGCTTATTTTGTTAGACATCAACCCTATCAGGGATACTGTATGCATGAAGCCCCCTCTATTAATGTGTAGTAACCTCCTTTTATTGAATATTATCCGGTCTTTTAGCATCGGTGTAAAATCTGATAAATATTCCTTACAGGTATGATATATTTTAAGTAGCATTATTTGGCTGGCAAGACTAATGACATCTCAGCAGGGTGCTGGATAGAGGCAACAACAATGGAACCAAACAAAAAATGTACTGTATAACTACTTTTAAAATGTGTGTGTCCATTAACTATTACTCCATAAAACCACTTGCAGAGAGCTCCCTGATTTAAAAAGGGATAATGGGATAATAAAATCAATGTAAAGTTTATTCACGCATTAACATTATAGATGTTCATTCTAAACTGCTATTGTCAACATAGCATTCAATTTAATGGTTTTCTTTCATCAATTAGGCACATGCACCCAAAATGCCCCCCCAATGGCTCCCAAAATTGGACCAATCCCATTGCTAGTTTTATTTAAAGATTGCTGCTAGGCAAAAAAATGACAAACGTAGATTTTCCCAACTTTGCATGCCACAGTTTCTTAGTGCTGAAAATAAACCACAAAAAAAAGAAATAAAACAAACTGCCCTTTTTTTTTTTACATTTAACAGTTTTCAGTAGGAAAGCTTTTCACAATAAGTTTCAACATTTGTAAACATACCAGAAATATTTCCTTGAAGCCACTGAAAAGCTCACGCACAACTTTTCTCATCTGAGGCACCAACTTAAATATTCGGATTGGTCTCAGACATCGCAACACCATTAGTAGCTGAGTTCCGGATTTTGCAGGTACATTTTGCGGCATCCAGCATAAGAAGATCAAACTGACCTTAGTAAATATAAAACAGAACAGTGTTTATAGAAAGAGTTCACAGTTTTAGAAAAAAATGATCGATCTCTTTATGACTAATTGAAAACTACTTGAACACACAAGCACCAGAAATATAGTTTATGCAAAAAGTAGTAAATAATTTATAAGTATTTTTTCTACAATCCTGTGTGAACAAGAGACAATTTTTCTACTGGGTCTGCAAAGAGACCTTCGCTCCCCCCCCCCTTCCTTGGGTTTTATAAATGATGAAAAAAACAAACAATGTCCCAAACAATGTTTGTGTATCAAACAGAACATCTGAAATTATTTGAGTACCATAATGAGATTCAAATTCTATAATCCAACATTACTGCAGTTTGTTTGGCTAATTTAAGCCCTGAAACTACTGCAGTTTCAATTTAAAAAGGCAGTCCCATCTCAAAACCATGGCAGTGGTATGATTAACTGGTTGCCAAACATTTTAATCAAGCAAGTATATTGTACTCTGAAACATGATTTTTTAAACTTTAGACATTTTTTTACTTGTCAAGTATTTATGATCTTATCATAGCGAAACTGGTAAATGTAAACATCTAATAATTATAATTTCATTCAGTAGAACCCGGTAAAAAGTGAAACATGAATTTATCAAAGAACACAGATCAGTAACGTTTGAACTTTAAGTTCAATTGAACGCTGACCCTGTAATGAAAGAAAGAGAGTAGTTACTAATGTCACTGAATAGTAAATTGAACTGCTGGGGAACCTGTAATCACAAACGGAGTCCAATGTGCAGAATAAACGGTTATCTCCCCCCCCCACCAACTCTCCTCAACAAATCAGACTACGACTGCAACCCAGTAGCCCGCTCAACACATCAGATGGGCCCGATTTTACTCACAATTCACAAATGAATTGTCTGTGATTTATTGAGGAACACTGTGCAGGAGAAAATAAATATCTATCGTCTAAATTTAGCATAGGTTGAACTTTATGGACATATTTTTTTTTCCCAACATCATCTACAATGTAACTATGTAACACCATTGTGGGTTCAAACTTAACCGTTCAACAACCTATTAAGGCCCAAAACAGTGTTCTTCTGCATTTTGTTTGTCAATAAATTACAGACGATCCATTTCTGAATCATGAATAAAAAATATTTTGGGTTTACCACTTTTCAACTTTTCTGCTTAGTTATCTCTGTGACCACTCTATGAACTATATTACTTCAAGATACTGCACACTGCAGCAGTGATTACATGTCATAGATGCAGTACTGTACAGTATGTCACAATATGAACTTCAAAATAAATTATGGGTGTTTAGGGTACAAAAGTCATATAAAGATGAATTCATTGCATTATGCTTTAATATGTATGATTTTTTTTTAATATAAGTTAGAATTAAGCTAACTTACAAGATATATAAATATGTCCATCACTCCTCCAAAGTCTCTTATGACAGCTGTGGGAGTAAAAAATAAGCCATCTGCCATAATCTTCAGATTCAGTTCAATGCTCATGAATATCACAAAAACATATTCTGCAATCTAAAATACAAGGCAAAAGGGAGATTAGTAGAATGAATTAGCCAACAAATGAATTCAGTTTTGTTTAAAAGATTGATTAAATGTTTTACCTGTAAAGTGGGTGTGTGCATTACCCTTCTGAAGGGGGATTCAAACATCATGGATATGCAGGAACATATTGTAACAACGATCATAACCCAATCAAGATAAGTCACCAATCCCAGCAAATCACTGCCAAAATGTAGACATAAATTAGACATATTGTCAGAGTGACAGACAGCTCAGTAACAGTCAAATGCTGGTAGCCTAGAAGCAACCTGTTACACATAACATGAAAGCCTGAATCTAAGTGCAGCCTATCTACCCTCCCCCCACCCTTAAGTGAGATTCTGGCTGCTACCTGGTGCATGATGGTGCAGTGCATACCTGTTAGGTGGAACAGAAGTCCAGAGAACTCTGCGATGGTATGGGGAGGCATCAGGACAGGCTCTCAGTGATGGTTCTTCTGTCAGCGCAGCGGCTCCACCCTATGAGGATCCTGGTGTAGCCAGGATGGTCCTCACTGGCAACTCTTTTCACAGATCACACAAAGGATAATTCAACTGGATTTTATTTGGATACAGCATAGTCATTTCAGGCTCCATTCCCCGAAGGCATTACCCAGGGTTTGAGGCCCTAGGCACCCCTCTTCAGCACACCTTACCCCCAAAGAGGGCAATGCTTCTGCCCACTCCTATCCAGGAGAGGCTATACTTGTGCTTCCTCCACACAGGGAGGTGAGCACAGAACTAACTCCCAGAAACACTTACTCTAACCTCTAGAGGGAAACCCCCTCCTTCCCAGGGGAGTGGTTTGTAATCCAGCCTACTATCAGGAATAGGCCCCTATAGTACCAGGCTTATCATGAACTGTATTACCTACAGTAACATTCTATACAATAAAATAACCAGGCTCTGCAGGATTTACTCCTAACACTGCCCACTCTGTACTGGGACTTAGAGTGCTGGAGGGGCCAGAGAAATAGTAGCCCAGGGGGACTTGGCTATACCCTCCTTCTGGTTTTGAAATCCCTCACGACCCCGCAGGAGGGCATAACATCACACCACATTTTTATATAATAAACAAACATTGGTAGAACATTATAACATTGACATAACTGACTCCACCCTTAATGGTGGAACCTTGACTTTGGTACACCAGTACTTATAACTGATCAGTATCAGTGAGCCGGATCTGGCTTGCGCACAAGGTTCCCTTCACTATCTGGTACCGTTACCGAATAGCAGCGCTTGCGTCCAGACTCCCCAATATACTACACTGGTCCAAGTGGATGTTGCGGCCTACCTGCCAGACTTTCATTAGATAGTGGGCCCTATCTTCTCGGTAATGCATACTGCTGCTTGTTCTTACCTTCATATAATCTAATATGGCTGCGCGCACCTACTCATCCCGGTAAATCTCTGCTGACCCCATTAGAGATTTAGGAAGGTAGGGATAATCATATCCTTCCTGTCAAAATGTTGGGACCAGGACCCTATCAGCGTGGCTGCTTTTGGTTAAATTAAGCCTGTATGCTTGACATGGCAATACCCAGTATATGGGTCCCACCCACACAGACTCACTAACTGGTTCCTCTCCCCCTGGAGAAGAGAAAAGGCCTGCATCCATTTAGTGCTCCCGCATGATTTCAGCTTCCTGCTCAGGAGTGATCCGGCCATCCTCCCACCAGTGATCTGTCTGGGAACCCCTCTCAAACACGAACCGGGTCCGTTGCAGATGCGGCACATACCCTCAATATAATGGATCCCACCACGGTAATGGGTCCATCCCTTCAAACACTTTAGCCTTCATATTTGGGGTAACCATGACATAAGAAGCAGCCACAGTCAGTACCAGGGACACAGGTCGAGAGGACCGGGGCCTGTATTGGTTGTCACAGTTAGCTCCTCAAGGACTGAGGTCAGGGCTGGGGAAATGGTCAGAATGGGGCGATGGCGCAGAATGGGGTAAGTCCAGCACCTCAAAGTCTCATTCAGCCGGGCTTATAGTGTTCCGTACCCCAACTTCGTTGGCAAACGGAGAGGTCGTCCATATTAGGGCCAGCAACTGTCCTCGCCCGGGAGCATGAACACCGACAGTCGGACGCTTAGCAAGGTCTCCCATGCTCCGAATGGCAGAAGGGCTATTTTGCTTGTCATGCTCCTGCTTCCGCACCCTGCACTGCAACAAGAAAAGGTTCTCTGTAGAGGTACCCATCTACTGTACATAGCAGGGGCAGCTGCAGGATCCGGAAGAGAAGCAGTACTGGCCGGTACCATTAGTGAAGATTCCTCCGTGCTAATCATCTCGTCGAGATGGAGGAATAGGTCTTTACCTCGGGATCATTGGAGGCCTTGCCCGACACCTCATCGACAGACGCACCCTTGCTGTCCTGCTGGAAGCTCGCAGATCCAGCGGTGGAAGATACCTCCTGTGGGGAGCGGTGCACCAAGGGCATGGCAGACATCGCTCAATCGTGCCTGTCCAGGCAACGGCCCACCTCTAATGCGCAGATTGGAGAGGGAACTGACTGAAGAGCCGAAGGGGACTCAGGCCGTCCCACACCGGCTGGTGTTGACTCAGGTATGTCCGCTGATAGTATTCCCTCTGCAGGGCTGGAGATGCTGCTTATATCAGTTCCCATAGCTCCCTGCGTGCCCGCTCCAGAGTCCATACTTTTTGAGCTGTGGCTCCCATACAGTATTTTGGAACCGACCAGGTTGTGAAACAGGGTCCAGTAGTCTGGCCGGTAGGTCTTAGATGGCTGTCCAGCCATATCTATCAGCACTTGGAGAAACCCGGTGATATCGGGCAGTCCCCCAGTGTGCAGCGGGGTTTTGGCGGTCTCTGCTCCAGAGCACAAGGAAGCGGCTCCCAGTGCAGGTCCACTCGATCGCACAACGGGCCGACCAAGTGGACAGAGTTCTCCCCATCATTGGGAAGTAGTAGCAGACCTCCTGGGAGGGCAAAGTGATTGCCTTGCTTCGCATCCATTTTCTGCAGCTAGTTGAGAGGGAGTGGTTAGGCGTGCATCTGTTCAGTGATACTACCACGTGTGACTGTGGCTAAGTCCCCACATCCGCTGCGCAGCTGTAGGTAGATATGCCCTCAGCTCCTCCCTCTGGTAATTCAGTAGAACGGCTGCAGAATACAGGGTGCGGGATTGACTTTCGCGCCAAACCCGGATAACTCTGCAAAAAGGGTGCGGCTAGACTTTGCGCCAAGCCCAGACATTTGCAGACAGATTCTTGCAACTTTTGCACAAATTGACATGCGGTTGGGAGGGAACCACTACAGTATGGCTGCAGGTCCTCAAACGGGGTTCCTGGCTTCGGAGACTACCTGCACACACAGAACTTCTTTCAGAATATAATTGCACGGTGCAGACCGCAGTACTCTGGGGTAGGGCCCCTGGAAAACTACCCATGCACCACTCCTTAGTAATTGGCGTTTCCCGGTGCAGGCTGTAGTTCCCTTCGGTGAGGCCTCTGGGACACTACCCCCGCACCACTTCATCGTAATAGAACTGCACGGCAGCCCCCTGGGTGGGGACTGCCACAGTATAGCTGCAGATCATCAAACAGAGGTCCTGGCTTCTTGAAGGTCAAGAGCTCCTCCTCGGAAACTACCCACATATACAGTATTCAGTTCAAAGACTAAAGTTGCATGGCGCAGGCCACAGTTCCCATTGGTGAAGCCTCTGGTAAACTGCTCCTGTACCTCTTCTTAGTACATAAGGCTACATACATTGCATGTGTGAATATGTAGCATGGAGAGGAGGGGTCCATGTCGTAGCTCCATTTAACAGGGAGTCTGGTTGGTCCTTAAGATCCCATAGTGTCCCCTATGGACACTACACCCATGGGCCCTCTGATTTTGCGTAATCGTAGAGCACCTCTTTCTCTTGCTGCAAAAGCCTGTCCTGCTGTTATCTCAGCAATGCCTCCAAATGTACGCCACCACCACCTTAAAGGAGATTCTGGCTGCTACCTGGTGCATGATGGTGCAGTGCATACCTGTTAGGTGGAACAGAAGGCCTGAGAACTCTGCAATGGTATGGGGAGGCATCCGGACAGGCTCTCAGTGATGGTTCTTCTGTCAGCGCAGCGCCTCCATTCTATGAGGATCCTGGTGTAGCCTGGATGGTCCTCACAGGCCACTCTTTTCACGGATCACACAAAGGATAATTCAACTGGACTTTATTTGGATACAGCATAGTCATTTCAGGCTCCATTCCCTGAAGGCAGTACCCGGGGCTGGAGGCCCTAGGCACCCCTCCTATGCACACCTTACCCCCTAACAGGGCAAGGCCTCAGCATCCTCCTATCCAGGAGAGGCTTTACTGGTGATTCCTCCATGCAGGGAGGTGAGCACAGAACTAACTCCCAGAAACACTTACTCTAACCTCTAGAGGAATAACCCTTCCTTCCCAGGGGAGTGCCTTGTAATCCAGCCTCCAATCAGGCATAGGCCCCTATAGTACCAGGCTAATCCTGAACTGTACAAATAAAATGAGTGCGCTAACTACTACGGTCTACTGTATGAATAACCCAAATAAAACACCACTTGGTGAGGTGGAAAAATAAATATGCAACCTCTATATAGACCTGGCGTCTGCAGCTGTAGTAAGGGTAGAGGAACCCCTAGAGCAAATGGAAAAAAGAAACAAAAGCGCAAACGCACATAGTGAAGTATGCAAAGTAATATATATATATTGTTTTAGGGTAAGATATCTGCGTACATCAGATTAGAAAGTTACCAGCATTTCATGTACATTAACATGAGTGAGTGGAGATGATGCATCTGCCGCCAACCATCTGGGGATCTTCCTTAATGCAGCACGGCACACTCTGCAGCTGAGGACAAGCCTCCGTTTGAGTCCTTCTTTGGTTTACAGGAGTCCAGTTGAAGAGCTTCACTCGAGGGGAACTCCGTTCGTCTCTCCTGGTCTCGTTACCGGCTCCGTCGGCGATAGAGGTCAACAGCTTCTCAGGCAAGCTGTTACCTCAAAAGTCCCGTATGTCCTGGGTGATCGGCCGCAAAGTAAGGACGGCCGTAAAGTGAGGATGTATTTACCGCACTGTCCACAATCGCGGGAAACTGCCTAGTATTTCGGCTCCACGCAATATCAGAGAGTAAAGCTAGCATACAGATAGGTTTTAAAATGTGATATAAATGCTAAAAATTATCCAACGCGTTTCGAAGCGAAGGCTTCTTCTTCAGGGATACTAATAGATTGAATAAATGTGGAATTTATACCCTAATACCATATCTGATAGGGCAAAAAGGAATAGAGGCTGGGGCGCTCCCTTATTTATTAGGCTTGTGGTGTGGCCTATGTTATATTCAACCTGAGTAAAAAGACTCTAAATACCGAACAGTGTAGTCTCATCAAAAAGGGCCTCAATTTTGCTCCAGCGGCTGCAGCAAGTGGTTTCAACCTTTACATAGACGCCCACAAATTCATACGACAACTCACACTGAAAAAATTCTTCTTATCTAAAGATGCACAAAGTAGGGAAATCACAAATAATAGTACACCCTCGGTATTAGAAGAGGATAATTTCAAACACACATCCCTGAAAGAAAAATCCAAATTCTACCCAAGCTGGGCTAAAAGCCATAATATAGAAACATTCCACCAAAAAATACAGGAAGACTTCGACAAACTGACTAAAGATAACCGAAGTAAAATCAAACACAACCTAACACTCAAAGAAAAGAACGCGCTAAAACAATTAGAAGAAGATAATTCAATAACGATTAAACAGGCAGACAAAGGGGGGGGAGTAGTCATCATGGACACCTCTAACTACAGACAAGAAGCAGACAGGATCCTTTCGGATACCACGACATATGAGAATCTTAAAACAAACCCCCACAAAAACTTCTGCATAGGATACTTAAATCACATTGACAAGGGTAAAACATTAGGGGTTATTAATCAAAAAGAATACCAATATCTAAATGTAAAATTCCCCGTGATGCCAATCTTCTACTTCCTACCCAAAATACACAAAAGCCTGACAGCGCCCCCAGGTAGACCTATCATCTCGGGGATAGGCTCTCTCACTTCAAGACTCTCAGAATACATAGACATCTCCCTACAACCTTATGTTGCGGAGATGAAGTCATATCTTAGAGACACAACACAAACTATTAATCTGATAGAACAAGTAACATGGAGCCCAGACTTTATACTTTGCACATGCGATGTGACATCCCTATACACATCAATCAACCACGAAGACGGCATCTCAGCTATAGATAGGACACTCAGTAACGACCCAAACATGCACATAGAACAAAAAACATTTATCTTAGAAAGTATTAACTTCATTTTAAAACATAACCTCTTCAACTTCGACGGGAAACATTTCCTCCAAAAATGCGGAACGGCAATGGGTACAAAATTCGCACCCAGCTACGCTAATCTTTTTATGGATATCTGGGAACAAGACACTATTTGGTCCCCACACGAATTCAGCGCAGATCTAGCGCTATGGCGAAGATATATTGATGATATCCTCTTCATCTGGAAGGGAAGCGAAATAGATCTGAAACGTTTTCTTGAATATATCAACACCAACGAACTAAATCTTAAATTCACAGCTTGCACAGACAAAGTCTCAGTAGACTTCTTAGATCTCACAATCTATGTTGAGAACAACACACTCAAAACAAAAACATTCTTTAAAAAAGTAGATTGCAATAACTATCTACTGAAAACAAGCTGCCACCACAAAAAGTGGCTTTCCAACATACCCCCAGGCCAATTCCGCCGAATTAAGCGAAATTGCAGTGACAATAACGTCTTTAGAGAGCAAGCAGGGATCCTAAAGGATAGGTTCATTAATAAAGGGTACAACAAAAACACACTAGAAGAATCCATTAACAACACAGGCCTCCTGCAAAGAACTGACATTCTTAAACCATCCAATAAACAGAAAAGAGAAGACTTCAATGCCCCATTCTTAACCCAATACAGCCAGGATTCGGGCAAAATTCAACAAATATTAAACAAACACTGGCATCTTTTACTAGGGGATGACACCCTCAAAAATTACCTCCCAGAAAGACCAAGGGTCATTTTTAAACGAGCCGATAATATAAAAACCAAGCTAGCACCTAGTCTGTTCAGAACAGACAACTCAAAAAAGGATAGCAATTGGCTATCAACAGCAAAAGGTTTTTTCAAGTGCAGTACCTGCAAAGCTTGTAAACAGGGCTCCTGCGACAAAATAAATTTCTCATCAAGAGTAACAGGTGAACAATTTAAGACTGCACAGTTCATCAACTGCAAGAGTGATCACGTAGTTTATCTATTAAACTGCCCCTGTGGACTACAATATGTCGGCCGTACCAGCCGACCCTTAAAAGTTCGAATACTAGAGCATATTGGGAACATTCGACGGCAGCTAATGACACATAGCGTGTCCAAACATTTTTCAATAAAACACCAAGGAGACCCCTCCGGCCTCACCTATAGAGCCATAGAACAGATCCCACCCCTATGGCGAGGAGGCGATAGATTAACCAAACTAGCCAAGAAGGAAACTCTGTGGATCTACAAATTGAAAACACTAGCACCCCTAGGACTCAACATTGATATAGATATTGGGGCATTTTTAGAGTAACGATTGCGTCCATTCAAGATACACAGTACTAATCATGTTTTCTCCCCTTTTCTCCCCCTCTCTACTTCCTTCTCACTCTTCCCTCTCCCTTCCATTCTCTTCTCTCTTTCTATTTTTCACCCTGCATCCCCTCTTTTCTCTTCCTCCCTCTTTGCACTAGTACCGGCGCAACTATGAGGATCTACTTGTGACAACTCACCTCTCAATGTACCACCAAACATGCACTGAATATCAGCATCTGTGTAGCCTAACCCACTAAGCACACAGATATTGAGTGACTAATAATTGTGACCCTGGATTCGAATCCCCGACACGGCACATACATGAACACCCGGGTATTTTAAGTCTTAAGTCTTTAATGAGTGGAATACAAACTCATACACTTTAAAGACATCCCTTAAATTCATATTTCATATTGAACCCTGAGAACACACAATTCTGATACCATATATTTTATCCCTAATTTTTACATTTTTTAGCATACATTTTCTTCACATTTTTTCATGTTTTATATAAAGCCATTTGAGCATTTGATTTTTAATGAAGAGACGTATGATGTAATTTATTCACCATACATGCACTCCGACAAATTTCCTGATTCCATATTAAATTACATTTTATATCCCTCTACCGCATATCCCTATAAACCACTAAATCACTTACCAGCATAGTACAAAGCTATGTATATCCATATGAGGATTCGAATACAAGGCTTTAGTACAAAGTAACTATGTCACAGCACCCATTTTTATGAACTTGTATAAAGAAGTATGTACTGTTTTATGAGCATCTTGTATTTTATATTTTTATTTTTCTTGAGTGCCCAATTGCACACCCACATGTCAAGCTCCAGGCAATCCTATATGAAGAAGTGACACCACATGTAAACAATTAACTGTTTGACCCATTTATACCAAACTGTGTAAACTTTGCATCTTTATTGCATTTACCTGTTTTCCCCATTCACTCATTACAATCTATGTACAAAACAAAACAGACCACCAATTGATTTATAAGCTGTTTTAATACCCTAATTATATGGAACACCAAGTGATTGTAATCAATCAATTAACCAGCTTCTTTGACCTATAAAAAGGGAAGATCCAGGGCATCCGGCAGGAACCTGACGAAGCATCACTGCGAAACGCGTAGTTCCCTGCCGGAGCCCATTACCTGAAGGACCCAGCCAGCCTGTTGACATCCGGTAAGCCCTCCCCTTCCGGTTCCCGCCATCGGACGCGGTCACGGGGGATACACCGGTCGGAGGAGCGCCATCGGACGATCAGGCTGCAGCTGGGCTATTGCCAAAGCTGTATTGTAAGTGTTTTTATTCTTTCTGTTGTATATGACTTAAATAAACTCACCTTTACCCACTCACCGGTTTCGGCCCTTTTTTCTTTGTATGGGGCACCCGGGAGAGAAGCCACTTACATACCACCTCCATAAGGAGGAGTAGGCAATCACCCCTACACCAAAAAACTCAGTTTTACTTCATTTACCAGCACCGCATACCACCTCCAGCAGAAGGAGGAGGAAACCACTGCTTCTGGCAAACACCCAAATATAACGATTACTGCCAAACAAGCATCACCACTTTTGCCAGACAGCAGGCTGTTTTTTACTGTTTTTTACTGTCTCTTACTACATAAGCAGCATCATTTTTCCTGTTTGGCAGCAGGCTGCACACAAGCGCGCCAATCACCGGCCCCCACAGTCCCTCTATATATTTTTATATTTTTATATTTTCTATGTCCCATCCCTCACACCACTACCAACCACAGAAACCTTTTTTCCATTGAAGTATTTTCACTTAGACATCTGCATCCAAGCCCCAAATCAGTCTTTTAACAAAGTGGTTTATCCAAGCATTTTTTATCCAAGCATTTTTATTAATTTTTTATTAAACAACCATATTACTTATTAAACAACCACATTATATTACTGGTTAAATGTTTTGTATGGTTTGACACTAATCACGTGTCCCTCATTTTCTCTTTTCATCCTGTGAGCGAAAAATCCGTGCGCTGACCAATCCACCGATTCTACCATATCTGATAGGTCTGGCTTAATTGGAGCATTAGCCAATCGGTGCAGAGCACGGTGACTCCCACATGTGTGGGTTTAAATGGGTCAAATTGACCTTCATGCCAGATAAGTTTAACTCCATCAGGTATGGTAAGGGTACAAGTACATATAACACAAATAATAATCTTTATTAACCAAGGCACAACATTATTGAACAACCTAACTCATACAAATTACATGATTAAAATAAATAAAAGATATATAAAATATATATATATATTTATTAATGGTGGGATTTTCTGAAATGAAACAGACAAACAGTTAGTTTTCTAAAAGAAATAATACAGTTATGTTTATACTGTCCAGCAAGAATCAGTAATTCAGACAAAACTTATAGAGAAAGAAATGAAATCTATTTTCCGAGACAGATAGTAAATTTAATAAAGACACCAGAGGTCTATATTTTCATTAAGGCCATCTGGACCTAATGTTTCCAACTTTTGTATCCAGTATGTTTCTTGGACTGAAACATCTTTTAGTCTATCCCCTCCTCGTCTGCTCCGAGGTATAAACTTTATCCCTTTGTACAAGAGGGTTGAGGGATCCTTATTGTGATGGGTAGCGTAATGTCTACTTACACTATGGGTCTGTAGAGCATTCCTGATGTTTCTCACATGCTCTTGTATGCGGAGTTTTAAGCTACGTTTATTTAATATAATTATGTGGGCCGCACTAAACGTAGCTTAAAACTCCGTAGGTTGTTCAATAATGTTGTGCCTTGGTTAATAAAGATTATTATTTGTGTTATATGTACTTGTACCCTTACCATACCTGATGGAGTTAAACTTATCTGGCATGTAGGTCAATTTGACCCATTTAAACCCACACATGTGGGAGTCACCGTGCTCTGCACCGATTGGCTAATGCTCCAATTAAGCCAGACCTATCAGATATGGTATTAGGGTATAAATTCCACATTTATTCAATGTATTAGTATCCCTGAAGAAGAAGCCTTCGCTTCGAAACGCGTTGGATAATTTTTAGCATTTATATCACATTTTAAAACCTATCTGTATGCTAGCTTTACTCTCTGATATTGCGTGGAGCCGAAATACTAGGCAGTTTCCCGCGATTGTGGACAGTGCGGTAAATACATCCTCACTTTACGGCCGTCCTTACTTTGCGGCCGATCACCCAGGACATACGGGACTTTTGAGGTAACAGCTTGCCTGAGAAGCTGTTGACCTCTATCGCCGACGGAGCCGGTAACGAGACCAGGAGAGACGAACGGAGTTCCCCTCGAGTGAAGCTCTTCAACTGGACTCCTGTAAACCAAAGAAGGACTCAAACGGAGGCTTGTCCTCAGCTGCAGAGTGTGCCGTGCTGCATTAAGGAAGATCCCCAGATGGTTGGCGGCAGATGCATCATCTCCACTCACTCATGTTAATGTACATGAAATGCTGGTAACTTTCTAATCTGATGTACGCAGATATCTTACCCTAAAACAATATATATATATTACTTTGCATACTTCACTATGTGCGTTTGCGCTTTTGTTTCTTTTTTCCATTTAATCCTGAACTGTATTACCTAACAGTCTATACAATAACATAACCAGGCCCTGTAGGATTTATTCCCAACACTGCCCACTCTGTACTGGGACTTACAGTGCGGAGGGGCCAGAGAATTAGTATCCCAGGGGGAGTTGGCTACACCAGTTAAATATTTAATACATTAACATAATAGATTTAGTATTCAATGATGCTACACCACAAATATGATAAGGTAATATACGTGTCCAACACATAAACTTGAATTTACAAGTGAACCATCTGCATATGTATACATTCTGCAATCTGGTTTCTGTGCTCTTATTTTAGCCATACACAATATGGACCTGCTAAGGTTTTGCACATTATAATTTAAGTCACTAATTATGTTTTCCAAAGCTACATCACTTGGATATGACTTTTTAATATGACAAACTCCTGCCAATTTTAGCCCATTACTTGGACCAGGCCCACTTAAGGAGAGAAATATGTTACAAAGTATCTTTATAGCAAACAATTCTGTTTAATTGATGCGATGCTGACAGATTAAAGCTGTAGAAGGTTGTTGTGTACAAGTATATTATTAGGGTAACAGTGTATGAAAAGGAAAAAAAGCTGTCATGAAAAGGCCTTGCGAAAAATAGAGGAATGCCGGAGAATTGCACGGTAGAGAAAGAAAAAAAAAATTCGCAAGTAAAGTTAGGGTCTGCATGGAAATAAAAAGTAAGCAATTAGTTATAAAATAAAAATGAAATATGAAGAAGAGCAGTAGGAGTGAAGCAAAATAGAAATAGTTAAATATATGTCATACATAATTGTTTACGCTCAACTATGATAAGGTAAGGCCAGTCACATTTAAATCTTATCTCACATTATCCCTCTGTCATATGAATGAGGGCTTACAAATAATGAATAAATAATGTAGACAGCAGGCTTA
Organism: Ascaphus truei; assembly: GCF_040206685.1. Taxonomy (NCBI): domain Eukaryota; kingdom Metazoa; phylum Chordata; class Amphibia; order Anura; family Ascaphidae; genus Ascaphus; species Ascaphus truei. The sequence goes on along the minus strand of NC_134485.1, from coordinate 269,464,664 downwards.
GCAATAGTGCCCAAAGTCATGCAGTAACTGCAAAGGCAAACAAGATCTTATCTTGCATTAAATAGGCAATGGATGGAAGGGAAGTAAACATAATTATGCCCCTTTACAAGGCATTAGTAAGACCATACCTTGAATATGGAGTACAATTTTGGGCATCACTCCTTAGAAAAGACATTATGGAACTAGAGAGAGTGCAGAGAAGAGCCACCAAATTAATAAAGGGGATGAAAGATCTAACTTATGAGGCGAGGCTAGCTAAATTAGATTTATTTACATTAGAAAAGAGGCGTCTAAGAGGGGATATGATAACTATATACAAATATATTCGGGGACAGTACAAGGAGCTTTTAAAAGACCTATTCGTCCTAAGGGCAGTACAAAGGACCCGGGTCATCCCTTAAGGTTGGAGGAAAGGAAATTTCACCAGCAACAAAGGAAAGGGTTCTTTACAGTAATGGCAGCTAAAATGTGGAATTCATTACCCATGGAGACTGTGATGGCAAATACAATAGATTTGTTCAAAAAAAGGTTGGGCATCTTTTTAGAAAGGGAAGGTATACAAGGATATACCAAATAAGTATACATGGGAAGGATGTTGATCCAGGGAGTAATCTGATTGCCAATTCTTGGAGTCAGGAAGGAATTTATTTTTTTCCTTATAAGATATCATTGGATGATATGTCACTGGGTTTTTTTTGTTTGCCTTCCTCTGGATCAATATACTGTAGTTACCGATATAGGATAAAGTACTTGTCGTATAAATTCTGCATAGGTTGAACTTGATGGACGCATGTCTTTTTTCAACCTCATCTACTATATAACTATGTCATGTATTCTTTTTGTATACATCATAGCTGTATTAGCTAACAGTCTATACAATAACATAACCAGGCCCTGTAGGATTTATTCCCAACACTGCCCACTCTGTACTGGGACTTACAGTGCTGGAGGGGCCAGAGAATTAGTATCCCAGGGGGAGTTGGCTACACCAGTTAAATATTTAATACATTAACATAATAGATTTAGTATTCAATGATGCTACACCACAAATATGATAAGGTAATATACGTGTCCAACACATAAACTTGAATTTACAAGTGAACCATCTGCATATGGGTCTGCAAGTGAACCATTTGCATAGGGTCCTAAAGAAGGAATTCCAGTAGTGTATGTTTTTACTACTTACTAAAGTTGATGATATTTGGTATTTTTCACTGCTCCAGTAATAGGATCGGTTTTTGAGCTGTGTAAAGGATAAAATGCGACAAAGTGAGAGATACTTACATATTTTATTATTCATAGATGATATGATTAATGAAATAATTGCTATACGCAAAATTCCTATATTAGTGTGCAGTATCTTGAGAATATTTTCACTATCACATACAGTAGATGTTTATATATAAATTTTTTTCTTCCCGTTAATAAGTATATATTTGCATGTTTTGATTATCTCTCATCAATAAATATATTTATCCAACAATTAGAGATTCAATTTAGTTATTTAACAATATGTTGTTAAGTGCAAGCAGTTATTGGGATAGCTTACAAAAAAACACTTTATCCCAACATGCTAGCATATGTATGAGGAACAAACATTATATGCCCCTTAAACTTGAATTTGTTTTCATTCATTAGCTAATAAATGCTATTTATTCTATAGACACACTACCTTTAAGGATTTGTACAAAATTATATTTAAAATCAAAGAGACTTTACTTGAGAAAAAAATGCACACAATGCGCACCAGGGATTAAAATTGGGTAGAAAATATTTATTAATACAAAAGATAACTGAGGGGATCCAACCCCACCTCAGTATACATGCACACTAGATCCGGGTAAATATAGCAAAAATACCCACACACAGAATAGGATGTATCTACTTAGACTAGATCTAAACACAACATTACAAAAAATAAAAATAAATAAATAAAAAGACATGAATGTTCAATATAAAGGATACATGGACCCAGATATCTGCTAATAATAAAGCTGAACAACTGCCTGAGTCTGAAAAGGGGAGACGAAAACTTACACTGAAGTGCCGAGCGGGTCCCGCTGGTAAGCGTACAAGGGACCGGGCCACGCCACCGCAGAGATGTTGCCACCGCACGAACTTCCTGCAAGCGCCGTCTCAGCCTAACAGCATACGCGCAGAGTGACCTGTCGTGACCTCTACACGTTTCGCACTACGTGCTTCGTCAGGAGGTCCAATTTTAATCCCTGGTGCGCATTGTGTGCATTTTTTTCTTGTCATCACAAGGTGTCCCCCTGTCCCGGGGGTCACCTTGCTTTAGGAGTCAGTTGGGGAGACGCTCCACATACATGCTGCAAGGGGATTAGTGCTTCCAGCAAACTTTACATCTGCAGCACGAGCGCTGAATTTCTTATTTCAGACTTTACTTAAGAGCCATCAATAATTTGTTTTCATGTTATTAAATAAGGACGATTTTGCTATTGCAGTTAATGGCAGACCAGTTTAAAAAAAAATGTCAAAGTATTTTTTTAACAGTCCTTATTATATATTACAGTAATTTGAAGGCTTGTTAAATAGGCACTGTAACTTCAAAACGTGTGGTACTGTAGAATAGTTTGTGGGCAATGCACTGGATCAAAAGTTAGTCAAGTCTTGCTAGCAATCCTACAGGAAGTTTGTGTTCCATCCACTACCATAGTCATGTCCAACTGCACACAGAATGCCACCTGAGTTCTACTGTTTCAATAAAAATCTGACAAAAAAGGTGAGCCACAGAAAAAGAGCTAACCATATCTGGTGATTATCCAGGTATTATGTCGTGCGAGAGGCTGCCAGTCTATGATGTACTTGTCATTTGACAAGCTATGCTTTGCCCTGGAGATTCAGCCTACCCAACACAAGACCCCTTCCACTTTCAGCTACAGACACATCTAGTCAGTTGCTTTCATTTTACATTTTGGAGTTTCTGAGAAGAGAATGGGACAATAAAACAGATAATGATGCATGGGAGCGAAAATATGGCGGAAAAAGCAACTGAGGAGCATGGGGAGAGAGGTAGCATGTAGAGTGAGACGAGGGCAAACAAAGAAAAGAGAATGAGGAAAATAAGAGGGCAAAGAAAGAAGCAAACAGCAATATGAGAAAAAGCGTACAAAGAAAGAAAGGTAGGGGAAAAGAAGGAGCATGCAGAAAGACGGAATGATTCAAATAAAAAGAAGCATGAAAAAAGCATTGGTGTGCCAGGGCCCTCAAGACTTGGTCCTGCAGAAATATCTGAGCTCACAGTGAGCTGTATCAGTAGTATATATACTGTACTGTAGCTCCAAAGCAGACTGTACTTGTTTACTAATCACTGTCTGCTCTGTTAACTCTTCCTAGTGCAAATGGCCTCAGACAATTTCAGGTACCTTTCTCAAGGATGAGAAATATTGGGCGGTATGTAGATGTGTATGCTTTGTATTATTTTCTTTTCTTTTGGGGGGTTTGTTTATATTATTGCTTTTGGTTTTCATTGAGTTGATTTTTGTATCTATACGTTATATTTAGATTTTTTTATGCCACTGGTGCTGTGCAGTTTCTTTTTATATTGTGAAAGACATTGATGCAGCCATACTCTGGTCTGCATGCTAGTGCCCAAACGAGAGAGAGGGGAGACTGAGATTATTATTTACAAGTGGTTAAGCTTGGGCAAAGAGTCTCTCTCACAGAGTGTGAGTAGAAGTAGATGCTTGTGTCTCACAGACCAAAAGCCAAATCATGACACATCCAATTAGAGATACTATAATCTTTAGAGCCCCCTTGGCTAACATAAACACAGTTCTGGTTCACTTTATGTATAATAAATGATCTGGTCTTTTATTTTGCATTAGTTTAAATAAAGAATGTATAATATGTAGTTACAGTGGCGAGAACAAGTTTGTGAACCCCAATGATAAATACAGACATTCCATAATATTTCCATGATAACCTTCTTGAATCAAAACCAGTCTTTTCTTAAATATCCAGTAGGATTTATATTAACCAACTACATGTATTTTGAAACAAAATGAGGTATGAATTAGACAAACAATGAGTAATTAAGAGTCAGGGTATGTGCACAAGTAAGTGAAACCCTGGATTTATCAGCTAAATTAAGAGATTAATTAGAATTAGGTGTTTAAATAATTAGGTAGATCTTCAGGTGAGAGTTTGGGAGGCCCCATCCTATATAAAAATCAGAAACTTGTGAGTTTGGTCTTCCCCATACAGGTGTGTGGAAACATGTCATGCCACAATCAAAACAAATCTCTGAGGACATCAGAAAAGTAGTTATTGATGCTCTGCAGTCTAGAAAGGCTTAAAAAAAACATTTATAAGAATTTGGGGTTCCACCAATACACTGTCAGACAGATGGAGAAATGGAAAAAGTTCATGACCACAGTCATTCTACCTAGAAGCGGTCGTCCTACAAAAATCTTTCCAAGAACAAACTAGCAAATGATCCAGGAAGTCACAGAGAACCCCAGAGTAACATCCAAGCGTTTGCAGGCCATTTCTGACGTAGCTAATGTGAGTTTTCATGACTCAACTATTAGAAAAAGACTGAACAAGAATGGTGTTCATGAAAATATAACCAGGAGGAAACCACTGGTCTCTAAAAAGAACATTGCTGCCCATCTGAAGTTTGCCAAAGAGCACATAGATGATCCACAAGACTTCTTGAACAATGTTCTCTGGACAGAGGAGTCAAAGGTACTGCACCGACACACTTTATTCGAGCAAATACCCGGTATGTACCTGGCAGATACCTGGAATGCGCCGCTCCTCACCTCTGACAAGCCCCGTTGCATTTGCCTTCCCAGCCTGGGTTCATGCCTGGCTGATGGGCGGCTGATCTGTTAAATGATAATGATTAGGATTTAATAGGCTGCAATGCTTCGCGTGTCTACCAGATGGCATAAATTCATGAATTGTAATGCAGTATATATATATATACTGTGCAGTATTGCAGCCAACGGGAATAAAATGCTTCAATCCCTGCCGGAAAATAACTCAATGCACTCGGGCAGAAAACAGTCACAAACCTCAATATACCCGGGTATACCCGAATTCGTGGGACTAGCCGAGCTCGAATAAAGTGTGTCGCCAGTGTAGAACATTTTGGCTTCAATAAGAAACTATATTTTTGGCAATAAACAAACACTGCATTTGAACAGAAGAACCTCCTCCCAACTGTCCAGCATAGTGGTAGGAGTGTGATAGTTTGGGGCTGCTTTGCTGCCTCAGGACTTGGATGGCTTGCCATCATTGACACAGCCATGAATTCTGCATTGTATCAGAAGATTCTAGAGGAGAATGTCAGGCCATCCGTCCGTGAACTGAAGCTGAACCGAAAATGGGACGTGCAGCAAGACAATGATCATAAACATACAAGTAGAACTACAAAATATTGGTTGCGGAAGAAGACATTCTGTGTTTTATAATGGTCTAGTCAAAGTCCGGACTTAAACCCCAGTGAAATGTTGTGGCAGACCTGAATCGAGATGTCTATGCAAGGAAGCCCTCAAATGTCACGCGTTAAAGCAGTGCAGTAAGGAGGAATGGGCCAAATTCCTCAAAACCGATGTGAAAAACTGACCAGCAGATATAGGAAACACTTAGTTGAAGTCATTGCTGCTCAAGGGTGTGCCACCAGGTACTGAATCTAAAGGTTCGTATACCTTTTCACGTATGGATATTGATTTTGTGGATAAATAAATGTTGAAAAAGTATGTTTTTGTGTCATTTGTTTGTTTAGGTTATTTTTACCTATTATTAGGACTTAGATTAAGTTCTAGTAACATTTTAGGTTTGAAATATGTGAAAATCCTAAAGGGTTCACAAACTTTTTCTCACCACTGTAACTTAAACATGGTTGAAATAAATGTGCAGAGATTACGTCTCTGTAGAAAATACATGCTCAATACAGCCGGTGTTTCACATTTCCTAAACACCCACTTCAAATGTTTTTATATTTGATACATATCCATTTGAAATAAAGAAAAATAAGTCTATCCATTTATATATATACTGTATGTAATAAAAAATTCTAAGTTAAAATAAATAACACTACCTATTTTTTCAGCAGTATAAGGACCTATTGACCTTTTAAAAGTCAGGTTAGGACTATAAATCACCCATTATTCAAAAGCTATTATTCCAGCATTATCTCTGCATAACTGAAAAGGTTACAGAACAAGTTCACGTTTAACTCAGGGTGTTTCATTTTTGTGCATTATTCCCTTGAAAATAAATGTCAATGATTTCAGCTATAAATTTGATGCAGGTTGTAGATACCTTTCGATGGCCCAACATGAGGTGTTCTTGCACATTAACTTTCTGAAGCACTACTGTTAAAGTAGAAATATTCAACAGAATGTGGATGAAGAACAGAGGTGCACCTAGAGAATTTACTGACTCAAAGAGAAAAGAAAAGTGAGCCAGTTATAGGAAAAAATGTTGCTACCTTCCTTTATAATATGGTGCTCTCAATATGTTGGTAATCATCCATGGCATTGCCACAAGAATTACACTTTTTGTGGTTTCTTGCCATATTGAAATAATGTTGTATTCTATTTCTATTACACAAGATAGGTATAATGAACAAGAGATCATTTTGGGGGGACATTTATTTAACTGCAGAATGGGTGTTGAATTTGAGTTGGTGACTGGAAAGGTTTTGAGTTTATAAAATATAATTTTATGGCAATGTATAACTGTTATTCATGCAAAAGAGATGTGATAAAGGTTGCTGAATGCTGCAGTAAAAATACACAAGACCAAGAAACCTAGTTTCTGGCCCTCTATCACTGAAAATGGTAAATGGAGTCATTAAAATTAATTTTTAATGTAAAAAATGAATATAAAATGTATTAAAAGATAAAACAACGTGTGTAGTGACTCTGATCGATGTAAGAGTACTGTAAGAGTGCTCTTGATCATCCACTAATGTGCTGTAAAAGACTATACTGTAGCATCTTAGTACACCCCTATTGACTATATAGGGTTGCCGTGAAATCAGGCAAAGATAATGGGGCTGGGTATATACTTCTCCAGTCCCAGCATGAGGTCCCGTATCCTATATAGTATAGCGCTACTTAGTGAGCACCTCATTTCATTTAAGCTGTAGCGGGGTATCCTTTGTGTTTCTTCTCTGAATGCTACAGTACAGTATGTAGCTTAAAAGGAGCAGTTCTGCTGACTCTTACTTTTCATTTATTTTAGCTGTAATCGAATCAGTAGCTGCCTGCCTTCATGGGAATGCGATCTGTTCTCCCGGGATCGTTCCCTGGAAAAATGGCATTTGTGGGGAAACAAAATGGCTGAATTAAGGCCTGACTATTGGAAGAAGGGAAAAGGAGAGGCATTCCTAAGGCGTGCAATTGTGTCGATGATTTCCATGTTAACCAATAGATGCCAAGGAGAAAAAAAATCAAAAAGAAAAAAAAAAAAAAATGAAAAAATACATAAAAATAAACTGTAAGTATTTACTAAGTATAAACTATTTATTCGTGGAAAAATAAGGTTGGTACATTTTGGGTGAAATATAAATATAATATGATCTCCAGAATGCTGTGCGGGGTTATAAAGTTCTGTACTTACGCATTAAATCGGGCCCGAACAATCACCCTGCAGAAATTTCGAAACCTGTGCTCTCGGCCGACTATGAAAAGGGGTTTATCAAAGTATGGGTGATTTTCTCGTAATTCCTCCTCTTGTACTTTCCTGAAATATAAAAAGTCCACATATGTAATATTAAGCTAGGTTTGGAGATGACAAAACAAATCTAAATATATTGTATAGAAAATCTAAATATATTGTATAGAAAATCTAAATATATTGTATAGAAAATCTAAATATATTGTATAGAAAATCTAAATATATTGTATAGAAAATCTAAATATATTGTATAGAAAATCTAAATATATTGTATAGAAAATCTAAATATATTGTATAGAAAATCTAAATATATTGTATAGAAAATCTAAATATATTGTATAGAAAATCTAAATATATTGTATAGAAAATCTAAATATATTGTATAGAAAATCTAAATATATTGTATAGAAAATCTAAATATATTGTATAGAAAATCTAAATATATTGCCTGTAGAAATACAAATACCTTTTCATTTCTGCTTGTTCTTTTTTTTCCTGGATCATTTTGATTTCACTGTCTTCTCTTTGCGCGTTTCTGTACCTCACTGTATTAGAGTGCTGCATTTAGCAAAGAGAAAATGGCTCAGATTTGAAAAATCATTGCTATAGAAGTTACACCCAGGGATGATCAGGACTGACTACATTTTTTTAGCCCGGATGGCAAGTCCAACTAACTTGCCCAGAAACTTGGTGGCCCATGCACCATACATAGATGCACGCTACACACGTGAACACACCATGAAATAAGCAAGCTCCACATGCAAACACACAATAAACTAAGACATCAGATATACACATATGCAGATGTACATCGGAAACACATGCCACACACGATAACAGGCCAAACACAAACACCAGATGCACGCAGCTTGCATTAATAAACACACCATATAAACACATGCACCACACACACACACACACACACACACACACACACACACACACACACACACACACACACACACACACACACACACACACACACACACACACACACACACACACACACTGCATGCTATACATATATACAAACATACAACATACAGTATATGCATACAGATGTAACACTTTATTCCACCCAATAGAAATACATGGGCCATATACAGTATATACACACCCTACAGCACACTTTTAAACCTGCTTGATGAGACTTGTTATTTAAGTGTCAATCAACCAGCTCTGTCACAGTGTGCCTATATATATATATATATACCATAATACTGAGTTAAGTTATGGTGAGTAAAAAAAGTGACAAAAACCCTCCACAGGAAAGCAAATATGCAAATACAACTGTATGCTCATCTGCATGTCTTAGGCAGGTCTGCAACCCCGCCTTTCCCCATCATCACCCAGCATACAGCACTTCCACTGCAGCAAGGGATTCTGGGAAATGACATGCAAATGAGCACACAGTGTCACTTTTTGCCTCAAAAACCATTTTTAACATGGTTCCCTATAGGCATAAGCTTGCTGCATGGTCACAGCTTTGAGCACAGCCAGGGTTAAGGTGCATACCCAGAAAACTAACCACAGACAGCTGTTTCGACCTTGATGGGTCTCATCAGTGTGGGTTTGATTTTAACTGGGTATGCATGAGAGGCTATGGGATAGGCTATACCATAATACTGAGTTAAGTTATGGTGAGTAAAAAAAGTGACAAAAACCCTCCACAGGAAAGCAAATATGCAAATACAACTGTATGCTCATCTGCATGTCTTAGGCAGGTCTGCAACCCCGCCTTTCCCCATCATCACCCAGCATACAGCACTTCCACTGCAGCAAAGGATATAGGGAACCATGTTAAAAATGGTTTTTGAGGCAAAAAGTTACACTGTGTGCTCATTTGCATGGCATTTCCCAGAATCCCTTACTGCAGTGGAAGTGCTGTATGCTGGGTGATGATGGGGAAAGGCGGGGTTGCAGACCTGCCTAAGACATGCAGATGAGCATACAGTTGTATTTGCATATATATATATATATATATATATATATATATATATATATATATATATATATATATATATTGACCGATGTAGAGTTTAAAAAACAGGCTCTGGCTATGTTAGAATGGGGTCCCGACATCAGACCAGAAAGTTATAAGGTTCATTGTTACATATAACAGTCAGTGGAACCAACTGAACAACATTTAAAAAAAACACTGGCGAATTCTAGTAGACGATCTTAAACAGGTTTTAAAATCTACACCCACACTAGTGAGCAGACGCTCAGAAAATCTCAAAGACATACTTGTTCACAGACACTACATCAAAACACCTAACAGGACTTGGCTGCATAATAAAATCCAGGTATCTTTCAGATGTGGTAGGTGGAAAGCATGTAATTTTATGCTACCTACAAAATCATTCCATAACTGGAATGATTCCCAAAACTATAAGATCAACGAGTTCATTAACAGTCGGACCTTGGGGGTCATCTATATGGTGGCTCACATGCAAAACTGTATGTAGCAAAACATATGTGGGGAAAACTTGTTCTCAATTATGGAGGAGGAAACTCAAGCATGTGTTCATCTCTGAATGTGAATGTGGGAGTCAGGAATGACCTGGAAACCCCAATGTGAATGGCATGCACAAAGGAAACTCGCAAGTCCTCAAATTCTTTGGAATTGATCATATACCTATAGGTCCCCGAAGGATAAGGTGCTTTTACAGATCGGGTGCAGGTGAATTTACAGTAAACCAAATATTTTTATTTTCATCATATGCATAATCACTAAAATACAGTACTACTCTATCCAGTCCCTGATAATGGGACTACAATTACGTTTTGAGATAATATCTTCTGGGATAAAATCCGAGAAACTAAGAAGGACTCACCTACTGTAATGTGAATGTAACAATGCATTGATTCTGATATTTCTATGTATCTCAAAAAGAGTGAGTCCTTTAGCGTCTGACGTTACTGCTCACTGCACATGTTATAGATCGGTCAGAAAGGCCCTCAATGTGGCGTACTTGCAGGATGCCGCCATACTAATGCATCCAGAGACATCATCAACAGACATTATGGTGTGCTGTGCTGTGCTTACAGTACACAGCTATACTGGCTCCTTAATCTAGATTGAAAGAAAGCTATCTCCTAGACTTATTGTATATACTAGTTGTATATTCTTTTTGAGTTACGGCACTGAGTGCATGTAAAAGGGACTTTGCACTAACCTTTGGGTTAGTTCTTCTTTAGGATTCATTACTTATTTCTCTTCTTGCACCTACCTGTGAGACCTAGGTTGATGCAAGTATTTTTCTGTTTGTATGATATTAAATACGTATAACTTAAGTGCGACTTGACAATGTTTGCACGTTTTCATTGTACAAATTATTCCCTTGAGTATTTGCCGATTTATAGCAAATAAAAAGATAACAAGAAAAAAAAATGTAAAATTCTAAGCATCTTCCTGGCATAATTCAGCCGATATTGACTAAACTCACGTCCTGTGTTAGTGTTTCAAGAGATTTCCCCCTGCTGATTCTCTGGCTGTTTGATCCATGTCTTAGTGATCTGAAATAATCAACAAAATCATCGTGAGTAAAAAATTGGCAGATTAAATTTTGACCTGTATATGGTTACAATACGGTAAATGAAAAAATAAAAAAACTTCTCTTCTATTAGGTTATTGTATTGTAAAAAGCATATAACTTCTGTCGGCTTACATGAGGGGCTTATGTGTCTTTAAAATGACATATAATCTGGTCTAACAAAGAAAAAAAATGTTTCCCTTTGATCTTTAAATTGATAGTTCTGATGTGGATGGATAAAATGACATTTATAATAAAAAGTCTTACAATAGTGTATTTACTGGAATGTATTTTCAGCCTCGTGAAGGTATGGCATTATCCTGTGTGAGTCACTTCTATCTGGAATGTTGTAACAGGAATGGAATGTGTTCAATTAACTTTAGATTTCCATAAGGCAGCTTTTCTGGGTAAATGTACCTTCGTTCTTGACGTATATGATGCTGCACACTAAGTATTGATCTTTCTTTTGCAGGCTGTCCTTCAAAGGATCCACTCAGCATGCGCTGTCTTGTGCAAGCTCTGAAATAAATGATTTGCAAAAAGAAATAAATGAAACAATACAACATGAAAAGATACATTAACACAGTACAGTACTGTAAGAATTTATATCAGGATACACATACATTGTCTCATGTAGGTCCGAAAAATATACAATGTCATATAAAGAAGACTTGAGGTTATTGTGTTGCATTTTTGTAGAACAACATATACTGTAACAAGGCTATATGTGTGGGGGAACAAACAGAATCTTTTTTTCAGGGATGAATAAAACTCTAAAGTGCCAATTCTAGTAGGTTTGATATCTCTGCTGCCATCTCGAACGATATGCCATGTTCCCACCGAAAGGTTTGTCATTTGTGTTATCACGGTATTCATAGAGAATCTGAAACCATCTCAAACCATGAGATACAGTACAGATGCAGCGGCCATTATTTGAACATATACCTGGGTACATCCCGCGTTACGCCACGTGGAGGACCCGAGATGGTCAGTTGCAGACATAATGGCCCGCCGGAGTAATACAGCAGGGGTAGAAGAGACTCCCAGCTGGGAGAAAGTGCCTTGCACTGCTGCCATGGAAATCACCAAAAGAAAAGCTGATGCTGCTGGATCACTTAAAAGTATTTATTGTTAGCTGGACATATACAAAAAATAGCAAGCACCTCACGGAGGGGCACTCTGACGCGTTTCATGCGCTACCGGCACTTTGTCAAAGAGTTTTTTTTAATACAGCAGGAGTCCCTGCTGTGAGTCCTACCGGTGTCCGCCTTTCTGTAATAGATGCGCAGTAAGAGATAGGCTGAATCAGTCACTAACTGTGCGCCTCTCAAAGGCGATCGTGGGGGTTTTATTAAAATTCTAACATACAGTAATGTAGCAGGTGGTCTCCGGAGCTGAACCGCATTGGTTTCAGGTCCGGGGACCCCCTACTTCCCGAGATACAGGCCCCCTTATGAGGTACCGGTATCCCTATGTTAAAATCCTGTGGGTCACGTGACCGTGGGATCTAAACAAAGCAGAAGGATATCAGCATCACGTACCGGGGCCTGTATCTGGGGAAGTAGGGGGCACTGAGGCTGAAATCAACTTTGTTCAACTCAGGAGACCCCTGCTCCCTCACACTAGTATCAAACATCCCCCGCCCCCCAAATAAAAAATAATTACCTTAGTGGATAGCTGCTAAGATAATAAAGCTGCTTACATTTTATTTTTATTTATAGTGTGCATGAGCAGGGGGTCTCCTGAGCTGAACATAGTTGATTTCAGCCTTGGGGACCCCTTATTTCCTGAGTTACAGGCCCCAGTATGAGGTGCCGGTATCTCCTCCATGTTAAAATCCACGTGGGATGTAAACAAAGCAGAGGGATACTGGCACCTCATACTGGGGCCTATATCTTGGGAAGCAGGGGGTCCCCAGACCTGAAACCAACGCGGTTTTACTCTGGAGACCCCCTGCTCATCTACACTAGGAATACAATTTAAATGTAAAAATATTTACTGTAGTAAGCACCAATACCCCACCAACCCCCTGTGCCTCCCCATAAAACCATGATTTATTATTTTACACACAGGATTAATAAGCCAGGCTGACGGAGGTCCCCGGTGGTCCCGACGGGTGTCTGCAGGCCCCACAGTGCACCCCGGGGGGTACCCACGGGTGTCTCGGGGTCTCTGGGTGGTCCCCGCTAGGCACCGTGGGCCTCCAGGTGGTCACCGCGGGCCCCAATGGGGTCCACAGGTGGTCCCGTGAATGTCTGGGGGTCCCCGGGTTATCCCCACAGGTGTCTGGGGCCCTCGGGTGGTCCCCACAGGGGTCTGGGGCCCTTGGGTGGTCCCTGCAGGTCCACGGGGCCCCAACAGCTGTGGGGCCCCCGGTTCTCCCCCGCAGGTTTCCCCCTTGGATCCACAGGTGGTACCCGTGAGCGTCCGGGGGTCCTCTGGTGGTTCCCATGGAGGTCTGGGGGCCCTCGGGTGGTTCCCACAGGGGTCTGGGGGCCCCGGGTTGTCCCTGCGGGTCCGCGGGGCTCCCAGAGCTGTGAGACCCCCAGTTCTTCTCCACAGGTGTCCCCTGTGGGTCAGCGTAGGAAAATGGAAGCATCTACACGGTCTTATGAAAATACAATTTAATGTGCCACCAAAGGGTTCAATGTTTCGGCAAAAATTGCCTTTATCAAGGAGAGGGCTACAGTAAACACATAAATCACCACTATATATACACTGATAGGTACTATCCCCTCCATGATTACTGCTGCCATGCTCCTGGATGTCACGCCCACATCGTGATGTCAGGACGTCAGCACGACGTGGCGTGATGATGTCATGCACCACCGGGGGGGGGGGGGGGAGGGGTGTACCTGTGAAGAGACAGCCTCCATGATGCCTGTAACAGGCAAAGATGGTGCTCCTACAACTGCAGGACATACAGGGAGCAGCCCTTCTACTGGCAGCCGAGGCTCCCCTGGTGATGTCAGCGTGCCCTCCACGACGTGACGCAATGATGTCAGACGTCCAGGGGGGGGAGGGGGCCCAGGCAGCAGACTTGCCTAGGGATATAGAAGGGGCAGCCTGATGCCTAAGGGGTATATATACCGCGGGTATGAGGGGGTAGGGGAAAGGGAAAGTAGTAGGGAACCCCTGCTCAGCTAATAGTGTATAGTTAGTAATGTAGATACGGTGCTGTACTGAGAAATGTGCAATAGATATACCAAAGAAAGAAAGTACTCAGTTTAAGTTAGCACTCAAGTATCAGTAATGATGAATGTCAATATTAAAAATAATCTTTATTAGAATACATATAATTAATTATATGTATTCTAATAAAGATTATTTTGAATATTGACATTCATCATTACTGATACTTGAGTGCTAACTTAAACTGAGTACTTTCTTTCTTTGGTATATCTGATGCCTAAGGGTACCTGCAGAATCATGTGGGGGTGAGAGCCCTTACATAAACAGATAAGTGCAGTGAGACCTTAATACATTAAAGTGGATAAGATAATAAGTGAACATTATGACCATTAACACATGATAAATCACCTAATAAAGTGTTAAAAGTAGTATTGAACTGTATCTATGCTAGCAGCTGTTTGTATTGACATGAAAAACATGAAAGGATACATAGCGTAAATTAATGCATATATAGAAATCCACAGGGGAGCGTGATGATCCATAGTGAGTCGCAGGGGTCCATGACGAGATGCACAGAGATCTACAGAGTCCATCGGCTACCTCCTATTAAGAAAACATTTGAAATTTTGCTGTTCATTCAGACCCTTGCCATTACTTGTCTGCAGTTTGTGGATCCAATAAGCCTCACGTCTTAGTAAAAAAGTGTCCCTGTCAGGGTATCCTTGTCTTGGTGCTACGTGTTCTATCCCATCACTCTAAGGGATGCTGCATTTGTGGAAGTGCATGCACACTGCAAAAATGGTGCTGGAGGGGGGTACTTATCTGCCGGTGCACTGTATCCAGGGAGGTCCAGACATCCCAGAGGAGATCAGCGTAGAAAAATGGAAGCAGGCACACAGTCTTATGAAAATACCCGTGTTTGTCTGGGTGTCCTTGGGTGGTACCTGGCGGCTGGGGGTCCTCAGGTGGTCTCCATGGGTCCCCGCAGCCCTGCGGTATCAATCCTTTATGTAAACAAATAAAACATGTCCTAAACTTAAATAAATACACCTCCTCACCCCCCACCAAACACATACAGTACAGTAATGGGCAAAATAACTATTATCCAGATATGGATAATAGATTATCTGCCCATTATTAAACACAACATTAGCCAGCATACATAAGTCAAGTAAATACATTCAGTTCTACTTACCCCTGCAATATGAAGGGGCGTCCTCGTCAGGATACTGCAAGGTCCCTGTCCTCCGTTGCCAACTACTTTGGTTGTCCACAAAGAACATTCGGTTAAAGGTTTCCACAGCTAAATTAGCACCAAGGTTTATTGTACCATTTTCCGTGATCGAGAAAGTCAATCCGGTGGCATACCAGCTTCGGTTGCCAGCCTCGATGAAAATCCCTTCTGTGTCCCATACATCACTTCTCAAGCCCTTCATACGGGACCCTCAGTCCCAGCTTCGGTGCCCCCACCTGAACCCCTCTTGGTTGAGAGACAACAGGTACAAACCTGAGTACGAGGTACAAACCCTCTTGACTACTACTCTGCACTCCGGACGTGGCTGCCCAGTTGTAGTTCGGTGGTTACCAACATTCCTACCTCAGCCTTGCAGTCCCATTTTGTTTGTGGTGAGCACTCATTACACTGCCATAGTGGCAAATCATTCCCAAATGATATGGGCATGATGTACCACTGTTTCAATCAATGGGTAGAGGGTGGGGGTGGTTGCCCTGGGGAGAGTGGTTAGGACACCCGGTGGGTAGCAGGGAAGAGGGGTTAACTCCTTAATTACTATAGCAGTTACTAACCGCTAAGGTGACTAAGGGGTTAGTGGCCATTAGTTTGTTTTTTTATTGTACTGCTGCTGCCCACGGAGGACATGGACACGGAGAATGGTGATGAGTACAGCCTTCATCCTTGCAGGGGTAAGTGCAACTTTTATTTACTTTATGCTGGCTGGATAATGTTTTATATTTAAATGGACAAATGAGCTATTATCAAAATCTGGATAATGATAATTTTTGCCCAATACTGTACTGTATGTGTTTGGGGTGCGGGGGGGGGGGGGGGTTGGGGTTGGTGGGATGCCATTTATTGCCATTGGGGTTATCTTTGCTCCCATTGAGGGCATAGGTAACCATACTGGCAATGAGTGGGTATATTGGCTAGTATTGGTGTTTGTATTGTGTTTTAATGTTTATTGTGGGTAGCAGGAGTAGGTGAAGGTGGTATTTGGCCCATGGTGGTGGTTGTGCTGACCGGGTGGGTAGCTGGAGGGGTTAACCCCTTCATTGTCATAGCGGTAGTAACCGCTAAGGTAATGAAGGAGTTAACTCCACCTGCAAGGCCTAAACACCCACCACGGGCCAAATACCACCTTCACCCACCCCCGCTACCCACAATAATCTGGGCACTAGTATTTAACAACTTCATTGCCTTATTGTTTAGCCGCTAAGGAAATGAAGCTCCCTATAAATGTATTTTTATTACATAGGATAAAGTCGGGGGTCTCCGGAGCTGGTATTAATGTGTCAGCTCCAGAGACTCCCGGCATCAATCCGATGCAGGAAAAACATTTTTGTTTCTAAATCCTACTCTCAAATCCCGTCTCGCCACCCTTGGGGTAGCAAGATGAGATCTGTGATAAGTTCTCTACTGTATTTCAGATCCCTGATGAGATTATCGGTGCTACTAGAATAGCATGAACTTATGAAAATGGCGCTATTTTGCTTTTTTTCAGCTCCCACTCGGTGTGTTTGAGCAGGAGCAAGACCGCTCGGGAAAATGCACTCCCCGAACGAGTTTGGCAAGTTATCGAAGCTTTCTGAATATCAAACTTCCCAAATCGGTCGGGAAGTGCTCAAAAAGGTCGTTGAGTTTCTTTTCGAAGCTATTAGAATAGGCTCCTAAATAGGGATAATGAAAGTATTAGGAAATAGTCTGTAATTCTAACTAGGAAGGAATTTTCTGCCACAATTAACTTATCTAAAAATTGATTATTTTTTGTACTTTCGTTATAAATGTATTTTTTATATGATTACGGTTCTGCATATTTTCCCCTGCTAAAACAGCACTGGCATACTGAAAACAATATTTTGAGTGCAGGAAGTGGAGTACATGTGAATTTAGCTTCTCACAATTAATGCGTGATTTTTTTGTATATCTGACAGTGTGTGTGCACTGCTTCCTCACACAATTACACTGCAAACTGATGCTACTACTGTTTGTTTTTAGTTAGTAGAATGCTTCAAAAAAAGCTACTGTATAGACGTTAACACAATTTCAGAATACATTTGTATGTGATATTTGGTTATTTAAACATCTTAAATAACAATTGTCCACAGCTCCAAAGTAGCAAGAAGTGAAAAACTTACAGTTTATTTAACATTTCTTGCAGACATCAGGAGACATTGTAGCAAACAGCAATGTTTCGGATCAACATGATCTTTTGTCAAGCCATAATGTTAAGAGTCGCTCTATTATAGCATTACCAATAAAAATTCTCTCCCCACATAGAAGATGTCAGGAGTCATAATGACTACTAGAGAAGAATATGTTCCTCACCTGTTGAGAGGGCAAGGTGAGTCACCACTCCAAACCAATCCCGAATAGAAAGCGACCCCCCCCCAGCCATGGGCGGGGGGGTTTCATGACCAGGGGGGGCCGGCCTTCCTCCCCGCTGGCCCGCCCCCCGCACCGCCCCTACCCGTCACGGGGGGAGGGCCCAAGCCCCCTTTAATTTAAGCCCAAGCTGGCGGGGGCTCGTCCTCTTTGCCTCCCGCCGGCCAAATAAGCAGGACCTCACCTGGACTCTCCCTGCCCATAGGACAACCAACCCGCGTGAGTACGGCTCCTCTCCCGGGGGGGGGGGGGGAGCCTCCCTTCTCCCGTCGGGAGCGCTCGTCGGGGCAGGCTCCCCCTCCGGCACCCCCTGTCACCCTGCTGTTTGCGGGGGCCGCGGCTGAAGCCCGGCGGGGAGCGGGAGCCGCGAGGGGGTTGGGTGCAGGGAGGGGGGGTCCATCGGCCGCAGATGGAGCGGCCAGTTGTGGGCCAATGCTGGGTTGCGGCCGACGGCACTGGGCCTATGCTGGGTTGGCGGGAGGCACATGCGCGGGGAGGGCAGTTCCTGCCAGGAACAGGGTCTCAGCATATGGGTCCCCCTCTCCGACTTGCACGCGTGATGTCGGCTCGGGCGGGGGAGGGGGGGGGGGGGGAAGGGCAGGCCCGATCACACGCGGTCACGTGGCGTGCACTGCTCAGCTCCCCGGCTCCGGTCCCCCCCGCACCCAGTGACAAGGAAGTATATGTACATGAATAAGTATATGTAGATAATATATAAAAAAAAACAAAAAAAAACCAGTGGATTAAAAATTATATGTCATAGGGGGTTAACACAGTGGATTAAAGAATTTATGTCATAGGGGGTTAACACATTGGGTTAAAAAAATTACATGTCACAGTTGGTTAATAACATTACCTGTATGACTTATGTGACAGACATTTATGTGGCGGACGTATATGTGGATTCATGATTGTTACAGACATATATGTGGATTTATGATTTACGTGTATATGGGAAAATCGATGTATTTGGCTTGTATATAGGTATATGTATATGGAAGATTCGATGTATTTGGCTTGTATATATGTGAATTTATGATTTATGTGTATATGGAAGATGTATTTGGCCTCTGGTTATGCTACGGGACAGGTTTGCGTAGGTTTATGTTTAGGTTATGTGTGTATATATATATATATGTGTGGTCTGATTTGGGCATGAAGTATGGGTATACGGAGAGGTAGGTTGTAGGTATGTATGTGGGTGCATGTAATGCGTATGGGTGTATTTAGTGGGGTGGGTCGTTTTAAAGAAGGTAGGCTGGATGCGTACTAGGCCAGAAGGCACATGGTTAAATGGAGTGTTATGGGTGCGTAATAGGCCAGAAGCATGTGGGTTCAAACACGGAAGACACTTATCTGCGCAAGCATGGGTTACATATATGGGGTTACAGGAGGGAAGGTAGGAATGCAGAATCTTGGGGCTGCGATAAATGGGGAGTTTTAAGGGAAGGCAGACATCCACATGATTTCATACGGGGTGTATGGACGGATACAGCGGACATGTGGGTGGGTCTTATCGAGAGGTGATGTGGTTATCCAAACATCGGTACGGGATAGGGGCGGATGCATGCATGGCGGTTACGGGGTGGCATAAGGTGCAATGATTGGGCGACGCATGTGAGCAACGTATGTGGATAGAGGTGGATACTTGCGGATGTATAGGCAAGGTGTACATGCGGTTATATATGCTTAGATATAGGGGCAGGGATCAGAAGGCTAATAAGCCAGGATATTGGGGATTTAATGTATGTGCGACGGGGGGATGG